>NC_056731.1:1387271517-1387556517 GCF_019279795.1 Protopterus annectens
ATCCAGAAATGGAGATATCTAATATAAACAGTGTGCCAACTGAGATCTTAACACAAATTTTCCTTCACCTTGAAAAACAAATAACAGACTGAAGGCAAATGTATGTATTAGCCATTTATACAGCTCCTTAAATGCTAAAAATATGTCTAATAAAGCTGTCTTCCAGGCAATTAGTTAGCTTTTAGCAGTTCACATAGGGATGAACAGAGGTTACAGAAATTTGAGCAGCTAAAGAAATATGCTAAACTCAAGTTTAATGCAGTCTAGGCAATGACAGCATCATTGAAAAAAACTTAATAGAGTAATACTATGCCTTGGTACTGTTTCATATTTACAGAACAATGTCACTGTGCCAAGTACTCAGCAATTCTGCACTTTTCAGCTTAACCTGCCCCTAAAAAAGAAAAAAAAAATAGCCATCTGTATAATGGATGTTAGCACAGGTATGAAGGGAATAAGAGGTGAACCTCTGCCTTCAACAGCTAAACCCAAGTTATATATATATATATATATATATATATATATATATATATATATATATATATATATATATAAATACAGAGGCAGAATCAGATCACGTAAAGTGAAATAATACGTCTGATATTTAATGATGAATTGTTGGTGTTCCTACCAACAAATAAATTATATTAGACCACAGAAAGTCCAGAGTTTCAACAATGGCTTCTTAGTATAGTGAGACCATATCTTTCACCCGATTGTGTCAGATCTGGGACATCAGTCCTACTCAATATGAATATGAAGAAAGTGGCACGAAGGGGAACAACCCGGGTGGCCACAAAGAAAAGCACAGAAATACAGACATGTTAACCACTGTATATTACGTCTGCATGTGAATTAGTCTGCTGAGTTAACATGTTACACAGGTCAGTAAACTGGTGTGAGAATCCTTTTCAGCCATGTCCCAGGCTAAATAAGCAGATACAAAAGAATGTTGACAGCTGTATTACATACAGTGCATTTACAACTGGTTTAACATGGACAGAAATAAACCTTATATCTAAAGTATAGAGCTATATAAGCAGCAATATCCAATAATTAAATTATGTACATTTATGGAAAAAAAACTATTTACAATGTCATATGATAACATGGGAACCACAATGAGTTATGTAGTCAGCTTTGCCCCTCTGTACCACTTTAGTAATCGGTGCTAACCCTATAATGCTGTCCCTTTCCTCAACCTTAACCCAAAACCTTACCTTCATTAAATACATCCCATAACACTGCCACTACACAAGACATACTTGGACACACAAACAATACTATATCTTATCCCCTAACCTAACCCTGATGCTAACCCTAAAATACACAAACTTGCAACAAATATATAACACCCATCCTTTACTCATCCCCAGTCCTAACCCTACCTCACATACAAATGCAAAAACACTCTCACCCCTCCAACCTCATTTACTTATTTTGACATTGCACAATTTCAACATTCTCACTGCATTGCTATCTGTACAAGTGACATTAAACCACACCCCCTGTGTTTGTTGAAGAAACAGCATTCAACAGAAATGTGGGAGACCTATATATATCCCGGTACATGTGAGGCAGAGCACCTCTCTGGCCTTGTTCAAGAGGAATCTTGACCAATGGATGGGAGATTGCACATATACCCCAGGGATTACTTCAGTGTCACTGCTTGACAGAGGCACAGCAAAATGATAGGCATAGTTTTTATTCAAACTAAAGGGGTGGCGAAAGCCACATAACTATGGGCTAGGCTTATAAATGCCCTTGGGCAGATAGCCTAGTATGAACCTATGAACCTATGAACCTATATATATATATATATTTTATATATATATATATATATATATATATATATATATATATATATATATGCAGTATCATGTACATGTGGTACTCTAATGGTCTTCTGACATGATCCCACTAAATACTGGTTTGGTAACCATCATCTTTATAGAGAGAGGGCTGTGCTTAAATTGTCTGTCAGTATTTGGTGCAACTAGATTTGATTAGGTACAGCAGCATCCTCAGGTTTGTCACACTTGTACTTTTTGATAGATTACATTTGTATTGCACCAGTTACTAATATTTGTCAGAAGTCTGTGACTATATCTGTCACCAGAAATTAATTTACCCAGAAAAAAAACATTTAAAAGACTTCTTTGATCACATTAAATAAATCCCTACCATAATACTTAAATGCTTAATCTAGTGCAACAAAAATATTCTACTTAATCACTTAGTGAAAACATGAGTAAAACAGCATCATAACTAAAAACAGTATCATAATTTAGTAGTCTTCTGTTTCAAAATAATTTTAATATTCATGGAGTTCTTTAGACCTACTATCTTTATTGCTGGCAACTTAGCCCGCTAACATAGCTACTTAATGTCCAATAACAGTACTTTGAAATATGACTGTATAGTTAGTAATTCCACATTCAACTTCCTCTATATATACAAACAGACTGTGGAATGAGTAGGTAAAACTGCAACATTTCATATGCACCTGAACCATATTTGAAACATGTCCATTCGTGGTCCGCTGCACAGTTCAAATATCTTCAAGAATTCAAATTCCACCTGTATGGAAGACAAAGATGTAAACAATCAGTCACACAGATGCAGAAGACTTGTTTTCATCTTCTGCGTCTATTTGCAACTGGATGCAAAGGGTGTTCATAAAGAAGAACACCCTTAAAAAAAAAGAAAAAGAAAATTAATCTTCTGGCATATTTTCTGGACAATATGCTGTCCTTTCTGTTTTCTGAACAGTGTCCCCTTAATTCTGGACAGTCCAGAAAAATTCTGGACAGTTGTCAACCACATGGCCTGCTGATGTCATCTACCATAAGTCATAAGATCACCTGCAGTTCTCCTAAAACCAGGCTTGTGCTGTGGTGCATGCATTAAGTACACTGATCTGTAGTATGTAGACCTCAATAAGTAGGGGTTCTATCCTCACTGTAGTCAACTGTATGTGTATACATAAAGGTGGCGGTATGTATCTCCCAGTGTGTTCTCAACTGGCATGGTTTTGTACTGTTTTGGTGCTTGCCTAAATACCCAGTGGAGGCAGGACTCCAACCTCTTGTCCCCCATGTGGCCTGCTGATGTCATCTACCATAAAATCACTTACAATCCTGCTTAACTTACAGTTGTGCTGTGGCACGTGTATTGATCTGTAATGCATAAACTTGTATAGGTAGGAGTTCTATTCTTACTGCGGTCAACTGTGTTTGTATGTGTGTGAGCTCTTGATGGATGTTACACAACGCATTTTTACAGCTGCGTAAGGGACAATATCAGATTATTGGATATGTATATGTCACAAAAAACTATGGTTATACAATGGCCTGACAGATGGGTAGATCTCACCTCATCCTATATAAGACAGACAACAGTGACACTGATGTTATTATATGTACAAACATTATGCCATCTATTTGCAATGGTGATGGACAGGTTGACACATCAGCTCACATAATAGTCAAAGTGGACTTAGTTTTTTGTGATGATATTGTGGTCTCTATTGAGATTAGGGTACAGGTGTAGGGACCCTGAGGAGGTGGAGATATGCTTTACAGAGAAGAGGAATGAAGGTCAGCAGGACTAAGACAGAATACATGTGTGTGAATAAGAGGGAAGATAGAGGAATGGTTAGAATGCATGAAATACAGTTGGCAAAAGCATATGATGTTAAATACGCTGGACCAACAATGCAGACTAATAGTGAGTCTGGAAAGCAGGGCTAGAAGAGAGAGCATACATGGTGGAGTATGTGGAGAAGAGTGTCAGGAGTGCACTTTGACAGACAGATGCCAATAACACTGACATGGTGGCCCTGCAAGATGGTAGTGAGACCAGCTATGTTATATGCGTCACAGATAGTACCACAGACAAAAAGACAGGACTCATAACAAGTGTTGGCAGAGTACCAGATGTTACAGTTTGCATTGTGTGGGCCGAGGATGGACAGGAGTATTAATCATATATTACACTGTCAACTCAAGTTGTACGGTTTGGAGATGAGGACAGAGTGCTGGGATTGTGTTGGTTTGGACATATGTTGAGGAATAATGCTAGATATATTGGGGGAAGGATGCTAAGGATGGAGCTGCCAAATAAGAGGAAAATAGTAAGGCCTAAGGTAAGGTGTATGGATGTGGTGACAGAGGACATACAGGTGGATAGTGTGACAGAGCAAGATGCAGAGGATGGTTAGAAATGGAACCAGAACATCTACTGTGGTGAGTCCTAATGGTACTGTCCAAAAGAATAGGTAGAAGAAGATGACATCTATTTGGAGAAACCCATCTGTACACTTACTGCATGGGTGTACAGTAGGAGTATCTAATTGATGGTTTCTGTGTCTGGACTCAGTTTGGGCTTTAACAGTGTGTGTTTGCATTACCTGTGCTGGATTGTGTGCAGAGGCTGTAACACCTAGCCCTCATACCTGCAGAAACATCAATACACTTGGTTTCAAATACAGTCAGCTGCTGCTATGCAGCAGAGCAGATCTAGCTGTCAGAATATCTGTTGCATAACAAGCAGCAATGTGCCCACTTACCTATCAATAACAGAACTACTGATCCACCTTATGAAGGACATCATAATGTACACCTGGTAGATCAGTGACCTGAAAATGTCAGTCAGATCACATATAGCCCTTCTGTTTGCGTTCTCTATGTAGATACTACTTTCAAACCTTCCATTATCAACTATAATTTTCTGTTTCCCCTGCTAGCATAGTTAACATGAGTTCCTGACTCTGTGCAGATAATGCATGTACCCCCCCCCCCATCACTGAAATGCAAATCTCAAGAGAGCCACGTATAGTAAGAATCTGGAATCCATGCTCTCTAGCTTCCAGATAGGTAACAATAAAAAGGTTGTCTGCTCACACACCTTAACTCCTACTCATAATATGCACCCAACACAAACCATCATGTGTAGAGGTACTCCCAGCAAATCAGCCTAAACAGCAGACCCATCCTAAATTCAGTCAGGCTACAATCAGACAATACACACTAGACATATCATCACCACTGTCTCACCATAGAAGTGCTCAGGGCAATGGCCTTGTATCCCAAAGGTTTTCATAATACTTGTCTGTATAATGAAATATAATATAATAATAAATGTTAAACTCCAGTAGTCCAACCATTCCTATCTAATAAGGAAAGTTTGGACTACTGGAGTTTAACATTTATTATTATTATTATTTTTATCATGATTTAGGCAATAATGTGTTTAATTTGACCATGAATTTATTTAAATAAGAACCATTTGGCAGTTTTTTTATATATATAAATAAGGGGGTGACTATTATGTTTGGTTCATTCTGGCAATTAGAAACACATGTTAGGAACACGAGGCTTGTTTTAATGTTTAGTGTAGGTTTTAACCAGTTGAGATGTATGGATTTGACATGTGATAGGTTACTCTGTATTTAAAGAAAATGTTTAATTAATTTCATTATTCTGATGAAGTCTTGGGGCGAACGCCTGACGAAAGCGCTTAATCTACTAATAAACAGTTCAGTGGTTTCTAATCAGCTTTGTGGATTTATTTCCTAGTTTGAACAGTTTTTCAGTTGTTGTTGTATCTTTCGGCTTTTCCCGGTGAGGGGTCACCACAGCGGAACTCTGGTCCGCTAATGATTGGCAGCAGATTTTTACGTACCGAGTTGCCAGCCCTGACGTACAACCTTCAACGAAGGTACGCCCATTCACGCATATCTCCACACAGAAGACGCTTTAGCTGAGAATCGAACAGGACAACATCTTACTGTGAGGCGACACCGCTACTGCAGCACCACCACCACAGTGCCTTTTTGAACAGTTTTTCAGTGACACTCCTAAAGGATGGTCTACAATACTTCCATGACACAGTTTCCACAAAGGTCATTGACAGCTGTAGTACATTACTCCCTGATGCCCTGTCTACACATCTACACACATGTATACACACAGGCATGCCTGATAGAGTCAAACAAAGATCCTCTGGAAAACACAAACCATACAGGTGTATGTCTGTCATAACTACATTATGCAGTAAGTGAAAGAAGCTGATTTTGAAAAATACAACATTGAGAAACAAGGGGGTCGATGGCCACTTTCCTCAGCATAAACATGCAAATCAGACACTTTCAAGAACCCACACATTGTAACCATGCTAGGCCTTTACACAACAGCATATCCAGGGATAACTAGAGGGTTTTCATTCATGTACATCTGCAAAATGATATAACTCAGTTGTAGTTGAATCAAATTGTGCATGTTAATGCACATACGGACCCAGTGAAACTTCCAAACCTGCTAGTAGACACGTTTGGCTAAAAAGAGTTCCACCTACCACCATCACACCTAGTACCAACCATGTGTGACACATCACCTCTAAGATGGGGTATCTACAATGAGGAAGTTATCACTGCCCTCTTCAATACTAGGAGCACAGTCTCCATGGGACCAGATGAAATTCCAGCCTGTGTTCTTCATGTACTTCAACAATGAGCTATTCTCTTAGGCAGCATATTCAACCATAGTCATAGGGCAAGGAATGTGGACTAAGCTATGAGTAATGGGTGGACAAAGGCCCAAGAATAGGTATCATTGTGACATATTGCCCTTACAAACCCAGAAAGGTGATAGAATAGCAGGTATTGCTTCACTGTGACATTAACAAGTGGTATGCACTTTTAATGTGAGATCTGTCATTATTTTATGTCTGTGCTCTAAAATGACCTGTCAGTAGTTTGCAACTCAGTCATTATGATCTTAAATATGGCCCAGAGGTATGAGTCACACATCTGGACATTCTGCAAATATCTGTACAGTTGACAAGTATGCAGACAGTACAGGAATCCATACAGCAAGCCTGAGGTGACACTTTAGCAGATATGTTGTAATATTTCTACATTACTGACATAAATGTATTCTGCTTACCAACTGCAGGAGGCCTAGATCTCTGGATTCCTGATGGCCCTGGAAAAAGCAAAGGGACAGGTAATGGTAACAGCACCACATTTAACAGTATAACAGGGGGTAATATTTTTAATAATCCATATCTACAGTAACTGCAGTGTTAACAAGAATGTTGATGACAACCTCTAAATGACCTAAAAACTGCAGCTGTCTTAAATACAGTCACCAAGAAAAAGCAACCTGCTACACGTTAAAACTATAAAAACTATTACACAATGAATACAACAGTATTCTATTGATGATCTAACAATGCCTACCTGGAAGCTCCTCCTGAGATTCAGAAGTGGCATCCACATCCAGAGCATACTGGCTGATGGAATGATGGGAGCTTTCCTGAGTGGCAGTATTTGCCAGGAATTACTCAGTGGTAGTGAGTAGCTGTTCTGCTGCAGGGACACCACTGCTGACCTGATGATTACATGCCACTTCAGTAGCACACCTCATTGCAGCATGAATCATGTCCATGGCTCTGTATCACACCTGTTCATAGCTGTGATTTTTTTGAGCAGATGCATTTACATTTTGGATCGATTCATCCCAAAGGGCTGCAAGTTGCAACATATTGGCCTGGACATAAGGACTTCACGATGTTGCCTTACAGCTTCAGTGATGAGGTCATTCTCTGCCTCTGAAAAAGGTGGCCTAAGCTGAGTGGACATATTGTTTACTGAAAGACAAAATAATGATAACACATATAAAGTAGAAATAAACTGTGTACAGATAAAGCAGTACAGGAAGGCTCTCAGTATTCACCACTTGATTACAATTTAAAGATTCCGCAGTGGTCAACAAATAACACGGAGGCTACAAAACAAGGAGAGCAACATGACGAACATATCGTTGTTTGTGCCATAACAGATACTCACTTATGCTCACACACCCAAAGCAACAGTCAGACTCATTCTAGTTTGTGTCATATCAGTGACTCACCCCCCCAAAAAAATGTATAACAGGCTAAGGAACAAATGTGCTAAACAAACAACAGAGTAACTTCCAAAGTTCTCTCAAAGAACCTATCCATGAAACATGTCTGCATAGTTACCACACAGCATTAGACCATCTGCCTACTCTACATCCTCTGTGCCTCTCAGATGGCTGGTAAACAAGGCCATGTCATGAATACAGTTCTAACAAATGCTTACTGATTTACTTTATATCATCCCTAAGTACATTCCAACATATGTGTTATTTAGGTAACAAGATGGATACATACTTATGGAGTACAATACTCCTCTGTCGAACTATACTGTTCCAATTTAAATATGTAACTGAGTTTGAATTCTGATACAACTCTCATTCACATTCGTTTGCCTACATACACATTTGCCTTTGTATAACAGTGTACATTACTCTTTGATTTCATCTGACTTAGTCTGTGCTTCAGAGATGCTAACTGCAGCATGCACTGCTGCACTTCATGCTAATCAATCAATCCCATGGAGCTACTCAACAGGATATAAGGCATCAGTGTAGACACCATGCCCTTTCTTATGTGTGCAGTGAGGAAATAGTGGAGCACAGATACAATGTAAGCACTGACAGATTGTTAGTAGCAGCTACTATTTATATACATTTGTGTGTGCTACTGGCTGAAGGTGATGCTGCTGCTGCTGGCAATAGACACAGACAGAGAGGGTGTGGACTTTCCAGGCCAACAACACAGTAGAGAAACTGTGAGACCGCTGGCAGCCTTGAGTCACATATAGAACCAAACACAGTGAACCCATCCCAGTGGAATATAAGCTATGTGTTGAAGTTAGCATGTTAGCCACAGGTACCATTAACATACTTCCAGGGGACATGCTTGGTGTTTCATAGACATCAGCATCCAGTATCTTCAGAACATTCCAGCATGCTATGCTACAACATGGCAGAGAGCACATATATTTTAACATAAGTTCTGAGGAGAGGATAACAAGTATGCTACAATTGTAACATATATCACACTGCTCTCCAGTAATGTGTGCCGTACATCTCAGTCAGGTACACAAGAGAACAACCCCTTGGGAACAGGGTATGTTGAATAGTGTACACACTGTATGTCCCAGACTACTGGACAGCTAACTGATGAAAGTCCAAGAAACACAGGCATGTAAATTATTGATGTACATTTGTCAGCAAACATCATAACAGGGTGTGTAATCATTAAGTGCCGTACTGTAAATGTGAAACATTTCACTAGATGTACAGGTAACATGTAATACTTTATTGCCACAATACATTATTTTCAGTTTGATTGTGTGCTGAACATCCCTCACATTATTTTCAGTTTGATTTTGTGCTGGACACCCCCCCCCCCCAACTGTACAGATTTTCACAGAATGTCCAGATGTTGGACTCATATATGGTTTGTTTCTCATACAATTTTTGTTTTCTGTAGCATCACTGGCAAATCATTGAGAACTGAAGTCAGGAAGAAATGGCAGGCATTTTAGTTTCATACTTCATATACGTCACAAATGTCATGCTAATGCATAACCTGTTATTCTATCCACTTCCTACGCATGCAGGAGCAATATTTAAAGAGTGTCCCTTTTTTATGCCTTTGCCCAGATTCCTTGCTCTAAGATGTTGAGGGGTATGGTTCTAGATTGCAGTTGCTGCTTGCTACAACAGTATATGTTTGAAGTACGGAGTTAAGGTACCCATTCTGTGTTTGGCATGTACATCAGATGGTGACTTGGATTTCAGAAGTATGTAGGGATATTTCCTGTGTAGTTACATAGTCGAGTCATGTGTCTGATACATTGACTTCATATGCTGCCTATTATCACTTGTTTTTATCTTAATAGTTGGAGCCACTGTTTGTGCATTGCTGCATGTAGCATAAAAAGTGTCAGCTATGCGCAGCTTGTTTGCACACACAGTGGCAGTGCACAAACTGTAGAAGTGTACCATCTAGGCAGCAGACAGGACCCAGACATCTAAAAATAGACCTTGGATGCATTCTCTTAATGTCAGTCTGTATAGCGCAAACCCGCTAAGCTCTGCTGTACTGTGTGTAACAGTGCAAACCTCAGGATCGATATTAATGTAGTAACTTTTCACATAACCTCAACTGTGGCTGCAGATATTAAGTGTTGTCCTGAAGTAAGCAAGATCCTGGGTTCTAATACAAGGATTGCAACTTATATTTTAGCAATGTGTCCTTGAACTACATAGCAATGTAATTAAACATACACATGTATTCTTTAATCCTTCTACTGTCAACAGCTGTGAGTGTTGGACTACCATGTATAAGGGCCATGGTTCTACTACAGCAGACATCTCTCTTTTTTCAGCAGTGTCCCACCTCACATTATAGTCATCCTGATTTATAGCAGTTGCCTAGTGTTTCTCATATCCTAAGTATTCCCTGATGCATGACACAGTAATATTGTCAGTTGTGTAATGATATGATAATATCTGTATTAATCAACTTAATTTTATTGTTTCCCATTTCAGAAACATAGGCAATGTGTTTGAGTGATGCTAAGCAGTGCACAATCTTTTCAAATGTTGCAAAGTCCAATAGTGTGCATTCTCTCTATATGTCATAACTGGAATTGGTGGGAAAAGTCGTTATACATTGGTGTTCATCTGCATTGGACATGGGTGGCATTCAGGGAGAGGTCCTGAGATTTTGGTCTCAAAGCTAGGGTATGCAGGAGTGCAAAGTATTTGTTGGAATGCTAATGAATGATTATGGTCCCTGGCTGTTGCAGGAGAAGTATCATGGATCAGATTGCAAATAAGATGATTGGAATAGTTTGGCCAGGAATCTGTCCATTGTTACCAGTTTCCTCTGTACTGGTGAACAGTGAAGGAATCACTATCAAGACCTCAGGATGGGACTAGGGGTACCCTCAACCACTGGATTAAAGAATGCAGGAATGATGGGACTCCACAGATGTGTAAGTATCACTTACAGGCACTGCTTGTAGGAGGTAGCAGCTGCATATATTCATTACTTGTATTCTTAATGGTATTCTTTTGTGTCCTGTTTTTTCCACATCTAACACAGACAGGGCATCGAATGTACGGAGCTATGAAGAATGAAAGAGAAGGATGAGAGATGCAAGTGGTATGTATGCTTACTATCAATACTATTATTTTAGCATTAGGAGTAAATACAGCTTATTGTGGTAAAACATTGTAAAACATTGAGTATGCATTTTTCCATTGTAAAGCAAAAGCATGCACATATTAGTATGTTACTTAGAACAACAGTCCAGTATTACAGAGTAGATAGGGATGGTAATTTAGTAAAACACACATCCAAAGTATAGAGTGCTTGTTTAAGTTGACATAAATATTGCAATGTAAAGTATGACTTCTATACCAGGGACAACAAGAGCATGCTGCAGATTGTTATCATTATAACACTGAACGTGTATCTATAAGGTGTAAAAGGAAAGAGTTTTTGCATTATGCTGTACTACAAAGGAAAGGTACAGTATTACAATAAATACTGCTTGTGGGTTTGAACACCACACTCCCCATATTTAAAAGCAGCTCTTTAAAATACTGTTTTAGATTTTCATCACAAAAAGGACAGTAGAGTTACATATTCATAATGATAGCATTAGAAGTGCAGACCTCTATATCTATGGCTCCTATGGCCCACTGTCAAATATAATTAGTGTACATGCAATATGGATATATGCAATATATGCCCCAAGAATGATTGTTGGTTGCGATATGATCTGCCCTATAATGTGTCTGTGTTAGCAACAAGGGAGTATTCAAAGTAATAAAGGTATTTATTATTCTTTTGTACTACTGTAAGTAAAATGTATCAGTAAGAATATTGTAAATTATTTGTAGATATATTTGTAGATTATCTGTGTAGTTACTAATGCTATTTTTTCTCACCCCACCTCTTCCCTTCATTTGTTATTTATGTTATTCATATTTTTATTATTATTTATATTGTTATTATTAAATGGTGTATATAATCATATTTTTCATTATCATAATTCTTTTTATTACATATGGTTTGTTTATTGTGCATAATTTTCTATTGTTTTTCTGTTAAATACCTTTTCATTCAATATTATTTTTCATAGTCTTTATGATTCTATTATCTATTATTTTTGTATTAATTTATTATTATATACTTAAATTTTATTTAATGTTATTCTGTCCATTATTTTGTGTTATGTCTTATTTCATTATGGCATTTTACTTTTGTTTATGTTATTACTGCAGCATGTAGTTACAAATTTGCTGTTCTGAACTGTTTGTAAGTTTCTCGGAGGCCATTGTTTGCTTGGGCTAAAGGGAAGTCTCTGTGTTCATCAGTGGCAGTGATAAACATTGAGCAGCCTGCCTGCCCCTGTGGGAGTGGTTACTGCCTTGAAACTGTAGTTTTATTGGCAATTTTGGGTCAATTCCAAACTCCTTGATCTCCATCTCTTAAAACCCGATTGCCTCGTGGTTTTGGCATCTTTTCAGACTTGTTGGCTGTTGGTGAAGCACCCACCAAGAGGAGAAAACGGTGAGAGAAGAAAGGAGCCACTTTTGAGATTTTAAGTATTTTGCTTCAGATTATTTGTTAAGTTTTTCTGCATTGCCGCCTACTTTTGAGCATTTTCTGGCTTGTTAAACTTGATTTCTGTGTTGGTAACTGTATTTAGAACATAACCTAGAGCTGATTACTGAATTTCCTGCCTGCACTTATTTTTAAAATCATTTTTTTCCTTAAAACTTGCATTTTATCTGTCTCTGGCCTAGCACTCAAGTGTGGGGTCATTTACTGCACTGTTCTAACTTGTTGATACTTGTGAACCTCTGCTTTCCTTAAAAAAACAAAAAAACAAAAACATCTTGCTTTTTCCCCACTTTTCTGAAATTTAAAAAAGTTCAGTTACAGATTTGCTGTTCTGAACTGTTTGTAAGTTTCTTGGAGGCCATTGTTTGCTTGGGCTAAAGGGAAGTCTCTGTGTTTATCAGTGGCAGTGATAAACATTGAGCAGCCTGCCTGCCCCTGTGGGAGTGGTTACTGCCTTGAAACTGTAGTTTTATTAGCCATTTTGGGTCACTTCCAAACTCCTTGATCTCCCTCTCTTAAAACCCGATTGCCTCAAGGTTTTGGCATCTTTTTGGACTTGTTGGCTGTTGGTGAAGCACCCACCAAGAGGAGAAAACGCTGAGAGAAGAAAGGAGCCACTTTTGAGATTTTAAGTATTTTGCTTCAGATTATTTGTTAAGTGTTTCTGCATTGCCGCCTACTTTTGAGCATTTTCTGGCTTGTTAAACTTGATTTCTGTGTTGGCAACTGTATTTAGAACACAATCTAAAGCTGATTACTGAATTTCCTGCCAGCACTTATTTTTAAAATAGTTTTTTTTCTTAAAACTTGCATTTTATCTGTCTCTGGCCTAGCACTCAAGTGTGGGGTCATTTACTGCACTGTTCTAACTTGTTGATACTTGTGAACCTCTGCTTTCCTTAAAAAAAACAAAAAAACAAAAACAAATCTTGCTTTTTTCCCAGTTTTCTGAGATTTAAAAAGAGTTCAGTTACAGATTAGCTGTTCTAAACTGTTTGTAAGTTTCTTGGAGGTCATTGTTTGCTTGGGCTAAAGGGAAGTCTCTGTGTTCATCAGTGGCAGTGATAAACATTGAGCATCCTGCCTGCCCTGTGGGAGTGGTTACTGCCTTGAAACTGTAGTTTTATTGGCCATTTTGGGTCAATTCCAAACTCCTTGATCTCCCTCTCTTAAAACCCTCTTTTGCACGGTTTTGCGTGTTTTTGCGCATAGGGCAACATCGGGCAGCGCTGCCTAATTGGGTTTAAACTATTCCTGGCTCCACAAAGTCTGCTCTTCACTTTTTCCCTTAGAACTGCTCTATCTCTCAAATTAAACTCCATATTCTCATTCTAAGGCCCCTCACTGGTCCAAATAAGTAATCTTACAAGTTAGCACTAATAAACCATAAGCACTATTTACTCTTATACTCTCTACGATTACCTTATCCCCTATTGGTCCATTTTAATTCAGTTCCCTATATTACTCTAGCATGTCCAAAGGTCAGTCAATGGTTTCCTCTCCAGTCCAGCTGGTGAATCTGGGAATTTTGAGGCAATGTTACAACTGTCTCATGTACACAGACAACCCTCTCCTCCTCAAAACATTTTAAGATATATGTGAGAGATGCAACCATATAGCCAAACTGGAGGCTGAGCTCTCTCATCTCAAAACTGGTGTAACCAGTCAGGAAGAGAAGGTAACCTCACACAACACAATTCCAGTATCACATAGTCCCACCACAACACCGAACCAAGCACATAAAAACACAAAAACATACTCGGAGGCTCTAAATAAAAATCTACCTAAGCAACAGAGACCTCCAAAGCAGACATCCAAGCAAACGCTACCCCAAAACAAAATACGTACAACACATAGCACACAAAGTCAGTGTGCCAAGCAGTCACAGCCCTTAAGGCTGAATAACACACCTGATACTCTTGTAATAGGTGACTCTATTGTCAGACACACTGACATCCCGCTCACCAGGCTGAATAAAGAGAAGGTCTCAGTGAGCTGCCTGTCGGGCGCTAGGATCCACCACATAACGCAAGCACTCAGATCACTCCAAAGCAAATACAAATATGACTCAGTCATTGTACATGCTGGCATGAATGACCTGAGATGTACCTCCCTGGACTACATGAAAAGAGACATAGAGGAGCTCTCTGATCATGGCCCAGGCTGGTATGACCCTGACCTTGAGCAGCATCTTACCCTCACCTAGAATGATGCCACAGTATGAAGACAAAATGATCGATTTTAACAATTAGCTAAAACTTTGGTGTCATTCAAAGGGGATCCAGTGTCTGTCAGCCTGGGATGACATGCTCGACAAGCCACGTTGCTTCGCTAGGGATGGCTTGCACCTGTCACCCCTGGGCTTTTGGATATTGGCAAAGGCTCTTGCCACCCCCATAGTGCCTCTTTTAGGCAAGGCTCAAAAGTCAAACCCACCTCCATAGACAACACAAGGAACAAGAAACTAAGGGTAATGCTGCTAAACGCCAGAAGTCTTAACCTCAAGATGCATGCACTCAAAGCTCTCCTCAGTATGGAGAACATCGATATCTGTGCAGTAACAGAAACCTGGTTCAAGGCTCCAGAGAGCACCCCAGCACTACCAGGTTATACCTCATATCATGCTTTTCGGCCCCAAAACCCAGACTGAACCACAAAAGGAGGGGGAGTTTCCATATTTATCAAGGATATCCACACCTCCAGGTTAGTGGCATTGCACGAAGTATCAGATACCATCCGTGTGCAACTGACAGTGGGCAAGACTGCTTTTCAGTTTATAGCATCCTACAGACCACCCTCTCAAAGTCAGGAATCCCACTCGGCTTTCCTGAAAACATTGGAGAACATTAAGATCTCTCCAAACACCATTATATTGGGTGACTTCAACTACCCAAACATAGACTGGGAGCATTACTCAAGCCCCAGCACCTTAGCCCAAAGGTTCCTGGAATTTATAAACTCAAATGCTATGGAACAACTAGTCACCACTCCCACAAGAGGGGAAAACATACTAGACCTGATCACTACCAACATGGGGACTCTATGCTCCATACCAGAAGTATATCCCTCATTGGTAAGATCAGACCATAAATTAATTTCACTGGATATCCACATCCCGACCCCACCCCCAGCCCAGAAAACCACAGTGAAAAACTTCTCAAAAGCGAACTTCACACTTCTCAATACCGAAGTGGAATCCTTCAAGGCCCCAGGGCCAGTGGAAACTACGGCCCAAACTGCAGAATCCTATATAAATGCATTCTACGGACATCTCCAGGAATGCATGGATTATGCTATCCCAAATAAAATCAAGACCCAATCATCCAAAGCAGGCGTCCAGTCTGGTGGACCCCAGCCATAAATAAACTGTACAACAGAAGGAGGAAGCTACTACATGATAGAGCAAAATCCCTAAAAGGGAAGGCATCTCTGATCAGTACTAGCAAAAGATTACGATCACTCATAAAATCCTCCAAGGCCAGCTTCGAGAGAAAAATTGCACAGGACACTAAAGACAATCATAAGGCTTTTTTCAGTTATGTTAGGAACCTGGGATGCAACTCCCAGACTTGTTCTGAGTTGATTCTAAATGACAAAAAATACACTGAACTCACAGACATCACCAATATCCTGGCAGACAGGTTCAATGCAAACTTCTCCACCCCCTCCCCCCCAAAAGAGCAAGTATCTATCCCAGCAGAGTGCAGCCTCCCAAACATCTCTGATGCTCAGGTGAAGGCTGCCCTCTCCAAAGCAAAAAACACTGCTTCCATGGGACCAAATGGCGTTCCGGGTTGCGTCCTACATGAACTCCAAGAAGAACTAATCCCTCAAGTAAAACTGCTGTACAATCTCAGCCTCACTACAGGATATGTGCCCAAAGAATGACGTACAGCAACAGTGGTCCCACTCCACAAAGGTGGCGCCTCTGCGGACCCTGGAAACTATCGCCCCATAAGCCTGACTAGCCTAGTCTGCAAGGCTATGGAGAGGATCATCATGGAACTCATAAACAAAGACATTGGGGACCTACAGACACTAGATCCTACCCAATTTGTCTTCGTCAAGGGCAGATCCTGCCTTTTGAACCTGGTTGACTTCTTCGAAACAGTCACCAAGGCCATAGATGAAGGGAAGGTAGTCCACACAGCCTATCTTGACCTCGCAAAGGCATTTGACACAATACCCCACTCGGGCATCATATATAAGCTATCCAGCCTAAATATAAACCCTATGTCACAAGATGGGTCGCAAACTGGCTCAAAGACAGAACCCACAGAGTCAGAGTTGCTGGAGCCATGTCAGACTTGAAACCAGTCACAAGTGGCATCCCACAAGGTTCTGTCCTGGGACCTCTCTTGTTCGGTATTTACTTTTCTGAGTACAAGCCAACGTGGAAGGATTATGGCTCACCAAGTTCACAGATGACTGCAAACTGGGCACCATAAGCCACTCTCCAGCTGACACAAACATCCTTCAAAAAGGTCTCGCAGAGACGGATAACTGGTGCCAGGGCCATGGTCTAAAGCTAAATGCCAAAAATTGTATAGTCATACCCTTTGGCAAAAACAATGTGCCCACAAATTACCACATAGGCGGAAACCCATTAAGTACAGAGAAAGTAATTAGGGATCTGGGGACCCAAGTTGATAGCAATCTCTCCTTTGATAACCACATTGCCAAAGTGGTTAGAAAGACCTTCTACATAGCCCAACTCATCATGAAAGGATTCACATCTATATCAAGAGAGGTAATCGTGCCCCTTTATTCATCTCTCATCAGGCCCATCATAGAATACAATGCCCCCTTTGGGATGTACCTTACCCGACACCTGCAGCAATTAGAAAGACCCCAAAAGTACCTTATCAGGAGGATCAAGGGACTCAAACAGATGCCATGTGCTGCTCAGTTAAAAAACTCCAGCTCTACTCAGTTGCATACCGCCTACTTCGAGGCGATCTATGCCTGACATATAAAGCTATGTCCAACCCAGAATTAATGGACATGCTCCACCTCAGTAAATCTAAATCCCTTAGAGCCATGCGCTCGAGGGACTTGAACCTCAGCACAGAAATAAATAGAACATGCTGGAGGGACAGATTCATAACCCAGAGGCTCCCTTCGCTCTGGAATAGAATTCCAATTCATGTTAGGCAGAGCACCTCACTGACTCTCTTCAAGAAGAATCTTGATGAGTGGATGGGGGATCGTAGGTTTGTCCCGGGGATTACTTCCGTGTCACTATTAGACAGAGGCACAGTAAACTAAACTTTAAAAAGGGCACAGTATACTCAAATCAAGGGGTGGCGTAAGCCAAACACAATCCGGCTAGGCTTATAAATGCCCCAGGGCAGATAGCCTAGTATGAACCTATGAACCTATGCCAGGGTAGTCCTGTTCCCAGTGGTCTTCCTATACTCCCTCCAATGGTTATGATACCTAGGCCCAGCACTTTTGGGCTGCAGCCTGGTGGCACTCCCCCCTGCTGCGCCTGCCCTACCTGGACCTTCAGGTAGTTCTGCTCCAGACAATAGGCCTGTGGTTCCCTCAAGGAGTAGAGGCAGAGGGGGTGACTTTGTCACCTGAGATGAAGTAGCAGGTTTGGTGTATAGGATTATGCACCACACAACTGGGACATGCCTACACTGAGTACAGACACTGCTCTCCATCATCATCCTAAATAATACAAGGACATGCAGAGGTCAGACATTGCAGCCATCATCTCAGTGAGGTGACAGTGATGACAGTCAAATGGGGGAGGACTCGATTTTCACTGTCACAAAACATGAAGTCCATAGGTCCATGATGCCGCCACCCCACCCCAATCAAGTTGTTCACCCCCCTATTGTGTCCTTCACTGACCCTGTCTCTTATCTTGTCTGTCTTGTCTGTCTACAAATGCTTCCTCACCTTCCCAGCTTGCCTTTTCTGATATGCCTATGTCCCTTCCCCAATATTCCACTCTCCTCCATAAAAAAGGGTACCTGTCCCAAAAAAATAATTATCCCATACATAGACTTCAGCTCTGCATTCAGTACAGTGGTACCAATGCGACTGATAAAAAACTGGCACATTTTGGGATCAGTAAACATCTCTGTGACTGGATCCTGGACTTTCTGACTGAGAGACCACAGAGGGTGTGTTCGGGTAAGAACACATCAAAGTGCAACATGATTAACACCGGGGTTCCACAGGGATGTGTTCTCAGCCCACTATTATTCACCATCCTGACCCATGAATGCCATGCTAAGCACAAGTACAACCATATCATCAAGTTTGCTGATGACACCACAGTTGTGGAGCTCATCACAAAGGAGGATAAAAGTGCATACAGAGAGGAGGTGGCATCTCTGATCAGTTGATGCAAGAGGAACAACCTTGACCTAAATGAGAAAGACCAAAGAGATTATCATCAGCTTCAGGAAAAGGAGAGCAAACCACGCAGTGCTCAGGATCAATGGTGAGAGTGTGGAGAGGGTTAAGAGTATAAAATTCCTGGGTGTACACATCTCAGAGGATCTCTCTTGTTCAGGAATCACCAGCCAACTGGTCAAGAAAGTACACCAATGCCTCCACATTTTGAGAAGGTTGAAAGAAGTTAAGCTTCCTCCTCATATTCTCTCCACCTTCTATAGAGGTGCAATAGAGAGCATCCTCACCTGAGACCTCACAGTGTGGTTTGGAAGCTGCACAGTTACAGAAAGGAAGGTGCTAAAAAGAATGGTGAAGGTTGCAGAGAAGGTAACAGGTTCCAGTCTTCCATTGATACAACAACTTTATTCTGCAAGGCCACCAAAATAATACAGGGCAACCCACATCCTGAGCATGAACTATTTATAAACATCTGGCCTCAGGCAGGAGATATTGCAGCATTTGCTACAGGACTACAGGATTCAA
Source organism: Protopterus annectens (assembly GCF_019279795.1). Lineage (NCBI taxonomy): Eukaryota > Metazoa > Chordata > Ceratodontiformes > Protopteridae > Protopterus > Protopterus annectens. Next base: position 1,387,290,934 of record NC_056731.1, read on the forward strand.
TAACAGTTTCTACCCTACAGTGATTAGACTTCTGAACTCAGGCACTAGTCCCAGAGGTCTGGACACATAATATATCAATGTTTTATTTATTTGTGCAATATATAGTTATGTATATTCCAAGTTAGTGCAATATTTATTTATTATACCCATAGACAGTATTATTTAACCCACTCAAGTGCAATGTTAGACAAATAACTTAGGCATAGTTCAATCTGTCGTGTGTTTTTTATTGCTTTAAACAGGGTAGTTAATTTAACTCAGGCAAGAGTATTCTTTTTGTGTATGAGTGTTGGTAAATGTCTCTGCTCTTTCCTGTGTGTATTGGGAGTAGTATTGTATATGTTAGTTATTTTGATTTGTCTACTTGTATGTGTTGTTTCACTTTCCTTTGTAATCTCAAGAATTGAGCTGATGCAGGAAATGTCATTTAGGCTACACATGTGTAGTTCTAAATGACAATAAAGTTTCCTTTGACTTGGACTTGACTGACTATATAAGAAATGCAAACTATGCCATTCTTATGATTAACCTCACTATATGAATGCAACATAGCCATATATCAGACAAGACAAGCAGGGGGCAAAGTAGTAGGACAGAAACATTAACATTTCCCAAAAATAGATACACAATATAGGCATTCCATCACTGCATATTGCTAGATAGAATAAGGTGGGCATCACAGGGGGCATTTACCCAGGAATGTATGTCATCATAAGGTTGTATTTCAGTGCTGTAGAAATGACATTAAGTAAATTGACAGGAATACACCACTCACATTGCACTAATAATAGACTGATCTTTTTAAGTTCAAAAACTGCCTACACAAAAAATGGCATTGGTGTAGAATTGCAAATCATGAAGCAGCCTTCATAGGTACATGTTCAGATGGCCTACAAATCAAGAAGCTGTCTTTATAACTGCATGTGCAAAAACATACTCATTTACTCCATATTATACAGAGATGTAAGTCATCTCATTTTAACATACATATAACAATAAAGAAAGTTGGACCTCTTTTGGAGATGAAGCCTTCCAACCCCATACAGGGAAATGAATTCCTGTACCCTGGTATAGTGCAATTACTATGCTTGGCCTTTAGCACAAGCGTAGCATTCAGACTCTGTCCCTTAGTTGCTGTGAGCATATACTGACCACCATTTGCGCACACAGACTAGCAAGGTTTGTACAAATGTTCTCTTGTGATATATCAGTTTTATGAAACAGTGTCACTCCTGATCAGATAATCTTGAGTGTACTTTGCATTACTGCTGCTTTGTGCTTGTTTGTAAGGGGCATGAAGTTGTGTTATGTTATGTTATGTAATGTTATGTTATGGTTATCTTGTTGTAACACAAAGAGTTTTCAGAGCTATAACACAAACACATGCTGGGTTTTGTTATGTTATGTTATGGTTATTTTGTTGTAACACAAAGAGTTTGTACAGTTATAACACAAACACATGCTGGGTTTTGTTATGTTATGGTTATTTTGTTGTAACACAAAGAGTTTGTACAGTTATAACACAAACACATGCTGAGTTTTTAGTGCCCTTTCTCAGTGGCTTACACTGGACCCATCGGTGAATTCCTGTGAAGCTCAGAGAATAAAGAGGAGTTAAAATGATAACTTATTTTCAATAGAGAGAGGCTATAATAGTAAAATTGCCTTTATATGAGGAGTAGTTAGAACATTATACCATGAAATCTAAAGAAGTTGGCCAAATAAATGTTTTTATTGCAAACTTATCTTCTGTCAATAGGATTTGGCGATTGAACAGAGCAAATAAAGTGCTGTAACAGCACAGGAAACTAGTGATTATTGATCATATTTTGAAGAGGCAATCTGACAAACCTCGACATGAAACAAGAAATATGTAGCAAGAAGAAAGTGATTCCATGGCAAAGGATGTGTTGGCACCTGTTGAGGCAGTAGAGAATGTGAATCTGCATAAAAATAAGGTGAAGACATGAGTCATGTGAGTTGATGTCTTGTTTTATTTTTTGGCATTGCAAGCAATCCAAATTACTGTTGTGGTTCTTTTACTGTGCCTAGGGTCTATCTCATGTACCCAGGTGGAGCATGGTTGTAATATGACCAATGTTTCATGGAGAATTACTGAAAACTAAACCTCTGCAGTGGGACATGTGACATTCGATATCTTGCTGGTCACTATGACAGTCATGTGTGCCTACCATAAAAATTATCTGAGACAGGTCAGTCACACAGAGGAAAATGCATTCAACAAGAATGTGTACATTTGGTCAGTATGTAAATCTAAGCTTTTCTATGTTGTGTCATTCCCTACAAAGACACTGCTATTATTTATTTATTTTTTTGGTTATTGAAAAAAAAACTAAAAAATAAAATAAAATAGTTTTCTGCAGTAGGAAAGAATTTTAAGTATTTAATAAAAATGTACTGACCTGCATTTCTTATTTGTTTAATTGACTGTACCATAGTGATTTTTATAGCAATAACCCACTTCTGGGTGTGGGTAATGCTGGATTTACCCACGGTTGGCGTGGTTCGCCCTCGGGACCAAACAAAGACAACTGTGGGTAAATCCAGCATTACCCACACCCAGAAGTGGGTTATTGCTATTATACAATGACATTATTTAAGAAAAGAAATAATTACTTTTCTTAAATAATGGCATTGTATAATGCCTCTTTGCTGCCCTTCCGCAGCTGTCTGGTGTTCCGCGGCAGTTCTGATGTACTGCACATGCCTACGCAGTACATCAGAGCTGTGGGCAAAAGCAACGGAGAACGCAAGATCTCCGTTGCTTTTTACTGTCTCGCTATGTTAAATGGGTTTAACATAGCGAGACAGGTTAAAAAAAAAAGCAATGGAGATCGCAAGATCTCCGTTGCTTTTTACACACTGTGTCGCTATGTTAAAGGAGTTTAACATAGCGAGACAGCTTTCAAAAAAGCAACGGAGATCTGCGTTGCTTTTATTAAACCTGTGTCGCTATGTTAAACTCTTTTAACATAGCGAGACAGTGTTTTATACTAACGGAAAAAGTCCGGGCGACTGGACCTTTTTCCGTTAGTATATTGAGGGATTTACAACGGGCACGCTGGTTGGGCTGGCCAATCAGCGTGCACGTTTTAGAGGAGGCATTGTATAATAAGCAATAACTACTTGTAGAAGCCTTTCTATAACTGTTGTTTTACATCTTAGAAATGTGGCATCTTGCATTTCATGTCTAATGTGATTGATATAAGGCCTGATATATACAAGTATGAAATAAAAGGATTTCCAGGTATTTATTTATTTTACACAATCTGAGATATTGCATTGCACTTGGTTTCCATTGAAGCTGGGCATATAACTTCTGGTTAAAGACAGAAATGAGGACTGTAGTGCTTGTCCAAAATATAGCTATATAAATATATCTGCATTTCTTGCCAATGCATCTGAAGTAAAGTGTGCAATTCACTAGAACAGACAATTTTATATAACTGGCTTTATAGAATCATATCAACGACACACAATAAACATGGATAAAGTAGTGTAGAAGTCTTTATTCCTGAATTCACCAAGTGCATTCTTTGTCCTAATGCTATGACACGTGTTTTCTTTTTCTGAGAAATGTGCTGGAAAGCTGTTGAGCACTGTATGAGATATTATCCTAATGTGGTTAAAATCACAAAAAATAAACATTAATACTTCCATTAGGCTGCTCTGCTTTATGCCATTTGATTCACAATAAGAATACATTATTTGTTCAGGCAAACAAGCTCAGTAAATATCCCAATTAGTTATCAACACAGTCCTTTTGTAATCAGAACTCATTCTTAGAAGCAGGTGTATCTGACATTTTAAAATGTTTAAGCAAAATTATGGTTTTGACAAGTGCAGAAAAACATAAGGTGGCATTCATAGTCATTACATGAACACATAAAGGCTGTCCTCCATGTTCATGTGGTTCCGCAGCAAAGGCACAGTTCATAGTGACCATTTGTACTAACTTGAGATGGCCAAGAATAGGCATAAGCATATGACATTATAATAAGATGTGAATGAGAAATTATGTACAACGGCATATGCTAATGAGTCCTTCTCCTACCCGTTTGCGATTCATAGAATTTTACACATTTCTGCACCATCAACAGATTCATTATAAAAGACAGAATCACACCTTTTTTATTTAATTTGCAGTACTCAGTGATGCTGTCACTTGCTTCGGGGTGCATCAACAATGTCTCTACCCAGCACCTTGGCAATGCACACAGTTTCCATCTCTGGCACACTAAATCAGTCAATCACTCTACCGCCTCTTCATACATTGTGAAATGCCCAGTGGCCATCTTACTGATAAGCAGAAAAAACATTTTTGTTTTCTTTTTTTTCTTTTATTTAAGTAGTTATTCATGGAAAAATGTATTGCTGAATACTAAACCACTTTTCCTTTGTTTTGCCCCCCCCCACCGCCCCCCTTTTTGGTGATGCTATATGGTTCATGACTCCAGTGAGAAACCCAAATGGAGCTGCTGAAGACAGTTACAGCACAGCCCTGTCCTAGACAGTATTATAATTGAACAGATCTTTGGCCTCTTGAAGAGTCAATTTAGGCACCTGGATGGGTCTGGGGTGTCCTTCAGAATGATCCAGCCTTTCATGCTGGATGTTTACTGCAAGTTGCATTCTGCACAAAATGATCATGCTCATGTCTGGTGGTGAAGTAACCCATGCTGTCACTGCAGCTTCAAGTCCCAGTCCCATTATGACTAATGATGACAAGTCAGCTGAAATAGTAAGGGACTGCATGTGGCAGGCTTGTGTACTGCATATGGCTGCACAGATTAAGAGGCATCATCTAGTAGGGAAGTATGGACCAGGACATTCAGATAAGTATTTCAAAGTATCTTTTACAAGTAAGGAAACACTAATCTAAACTGACAAATGCATGCAGTGATATCTGTGAGTTATGGTGCATAGTGTAAGGTCTACTATCACTGTTAATCAGACATTCCCTTTCATTTTAGTTCAGAACCAGAACTCATATTATTGTTTATAAAATTAATGCTTGCGTGCTCACTGATGTAAGAATAATCACATTTTTTACTGTTTTGCCCCATTACATTCTGCTGAGGTAGTGTACCACCTAAGTATGCACATATTGAATCTCCTGATGCGGCAGATTTAACAAATAAGTGTTATTTCAATATTTTACAGTAGCTCATACCTTGCAACTGAACAGAAATGTATCAATTTTTTTTTTATATTATGCAATGTTTCTCTAGTTTTTAACCATTACATAATTCAAATGATTTAATGTCCTTTGTTAAGGCACTACACATTGTTTTTTTTTTAATTTTGACAAACCCAACAATTTATGGCTTCTAAGACAAAAATATCATCATTTGCACTACAGTGAGGGTGAAGTAGCAATGTTTGTTTTCATGGCAAAATATTTAATGTTTCATTTTCTTATTAGTGTTTCTGTGAATATTTACATATTACTACTTTTAAGCTTCAGATAATTGCCAACTGTAACAATGGCAATGCATAGAACATAAATGGTGTTAATCACTGAAATCTTATGTTATAACATACAGCTTTCTTTCCACATTCCCATGATGTTTTATGATTTACAGTTATAGGAATGAAATACATGCAGTTCAAAAGTGTCCTAAGTGTACAATTTATTTATTTATTTTACTTTATTTAATAGTGTATTTCCCATTGAGTTATAGATTGACATGTCTGGGTGAAGGTCAAATTGTAATTAACAAAAATGTTACAGCTGAATCACAATAGGTCAAGGTCAAATGTGTCATACACATCTCTTTAAGCTAGGCCAGGTCATGGTGCAAGTGATTTAGAAGAGGAGCTATCATAAGAGCTGAATGGTGAGTTGATCCAACATTGTGACCTGCTTGATGCATGTGATTCTGCAGATACTGATCCACTACGCTAGGAAATAAAAATATAATTATTCCGGTCCTTTCTAAGAGTGGTGAGAGAGCAGGTGCTGAAAGGTATAGGTAGTATGATAAGAGGTTAGGTTATTTGATGTATTTCTTATAATAGATCACACAGATGACGTGCATGGGCATAGCCATGAGTTTGTGAGAAATTCTTTGAGAGAGGACTTAAAAATATATGGAGGCTAGATATAGATCTGATTGAATTTGGGATAGAGTTCCATAGACTGGACATGCAGTGTGAGGATAAACTTTGTCCCACACTTTTTTTTTCTGGTTTACACATTTCAAGCAGTTTTTTGTCTTGTGAGCACAGAGGGCAATTTGGGAGATTAGTGCTGAAGTTCTGAGGTGATAGAAGGGCAGGTAGAAGGGTTATATAGTTTAAAAAAGTAACAATAAATATATTGCATAAAATGAGGTATATGCCAGGGGAAATATATGTGCAACTGCAAATATGTATCTGTTGTGTGGTTATAATGCATAAGAAAGCATAAACATATATACATATAACTGCATCTGAATACAGTTAAGGCATGTTTATATGATGACATACTTTTGTGTATAAATAGAAATGTATATTTGTAAGTAAAGAAATATATGTAAGTATACATATATGTCTGTAAATTACAGATGTACATCAACATGAGCACAATTACTATTGTTTTATGTATATAAATCTATGCATTTGCACACAAACAAAAAATCTATATGCATTCTACATCATTTTATGTGCAGTAGGTATGCACTGTGTGCTTAAGTGAGGTTAGGCAGTTCATGCCAGTATTGCTGGCCACAAAACCTTGTAAATCAACATGAACACTGAGTCTGTATAAAGCAGAGTGCAGATGGTCTACCCCACCCCCAAATGAGCAGCACACATCACGTCATGCTGACCATTCCTCTCAACATCTTAGGGCAAGACATTTGGACAAACTCATCAATAATTGAGTGAAGGTCCAGAAATGGGGTCACATTTTAAATAATGCAGTTTCAAACTTAGAAAAATCAATGCAGAAATTAGGTTTTCAGAATGCAGCCCTGCTGCCCCGCCCCCAAAGAATAGTACACATCCTGGGTCTTGAAGACCTCCCAACCTCTTAGAGCAAGAGATCTAGAAAAAACAGGAGGAAAAGGCCAGAACTAGTTATATTTTATTTTTCTTTGGTTTTTATCATTTTTTTCTTTTTCCCATGTTTGCACTAAGCAGAGCATTACACATAAGGCTTAAGCTATGCTCACCTTGTTTGTTTGACTGGATCACCCAGATAGCAGGCATGTACCAGACAGCTAAAAATAAAAACCGGATGCATTTAGTTAATACCTCAAAGTAACACTTGTGTATGCTGCAGTTCAAAGATATGCACTCCAATGTCAGTACAGTAAAAATAAAGGTAGCAAAACCCGTACTAGAACCCAGGAGCATGTAGACTCCAGTCCTAGACTTACCACCTGGTACCACAGGGCCAGTTACATGACATACCCTATCTTAGTGTTCATTGTGCAGTTCTCGCTGTTAAGCTATGTCCAATGAAGCTTAGTGGGTTTGCATGGGGCACAATTATAGAATGCATCTGACTGGTATGTGGCTGTTCCACTAATCCCGTTTGTGCACTGCTGTGCTGTGCCACACTAGGTGCAGCCTGTTCATGTTAAGTGCAGCATCACGCAAATGTGTGTGTGTGTGTGTGTGTGTGTGTGTGTGTGTGTGTGTGTGTGTGTGTGTGTGTGTGTGTGTGTGTGTTTAAATAGGAAAAATAAGCAACTGAAAACAGGCTGAAATCATTGCAAGTACTGAAAGCAATAGAGGACATCAACAGTAAAACATATAAGTGGACAGGAGCTGTGCAACCATAGTAATGGATTACAAAGCTCACTACAATGCACCATAAGAAAAAAGGATGAGTGTCATAATATTGTATTTACAGACAAGCCTTTGAATTAATGAACAAAACTCATTCAGCCCACAAACAGATGACATAGAATGTACCATCATATTACAGCATTACTTTCTAGTTGTACAAATATACCAATTGTTATCTTTGGAAATACTGCATGTAGTGATTACACACCCTGATATGATTCTTGCTTGCAAATGTACAGCACTGCCTTATCTTCATGTTTTTCTTGTGAACCAGCAGTTATATGACATTTACTCTGAGACATACAGTGTGTAAACCATTACAGATCATTGCAGTTACAATGTCAAAAGATATTAACTGGTAATGATATGAGATGTAGTTGGCAACTACTGAAGGACAGCTTGGATGGCACATACAAGCATAGACTGGGGAGAAAAGGTGAGTCCTTGGTATGTCACAAACAGCAATATGTTGCTGTGGTTACTCTGCTTCTTTGGCATCCTGCCTTTTATATGAATTGTTGAGGTTTGTGAAGTGTTAACTAAAATGTGTACCCTTGATGACAAACATCTACCTATAATGCTTTCACAGAATAAATGTATGGTGTAGTAGGAGGAAGGTTTTATGGCCCTATGTAGTGAGTCAGTGTGCTATGGGCTGTCTCTTAGCTAATGCAAGGACATCCTGAGTATGCCTATGTCTGCCTACAATAACAGCAGCTGGTTCATAGGTTCATAGGTAGGTACTAGGCTATTAGCCCTAGGGCCTATATAAGCCTAACCAAAAAGGTTCCCTGTCTTTTGCCACTCAAGAAAATTATTTTCCTGTGCCCCTGTTGAGCAGAGCCACAGAAGTGATCCCTGGGGTGAATTTCCTATTTCCCATCCAATCATCAAGATTTTTCTTGATGAGTGCTAATGAGGAGCTCTGTTTGACATAGAAAGGTAGTCTGTTCCAGAGTATGGGAAGTCTCTGGGACAGGAATCTATCCCTCCAGCATGTTCTGTTTATTGTGGTGACAAGGTTTAGGTCCCTAGAGATGCAGCTTGGAGGGATTGGGATTTTTTTAAGTGGAGCATGTCCAACAGCGCTGGGTTTGACATAGCTTTGTATGTTAGACAGAGATCGCCTCTGAGTAGGCGATATGCGAAGGAGTAAAGCTGGAGTTTTTTGAGACGGTCTGCATAGGGCATCTGTATGAGGCCAGTAATCCTCTTTGTGAGGTATTTCTGTGGCCTTTCCAGTTGTTGTAGATGTCATGTGAGGTACATACCAAAAGGGGTGTTGTACTCTATAATTGGTCTAATGAGTGATGAGTAGAGGGGAACAATGACCTCTTTTTTTCTGGATGAGAAACCTTTTGTGATGAGGTGAGCCATGTAGATGGATTTCCTGACCACTGTGGCAATGTGATTATCAAAGGAGAGACTACTGTCCACCTGTGTCCCAAGGTCTCTTATCACACTTTCGGCGTTAAGTAGACTACCACTTATGTGGTAGTTCATGGGTACAGAGTTTTTACCAAAGGGGATGACAATACACTTTTTGGCATTGAGCTTCAGGCCATGGCTTCGACACCAGGCATCTGTCTCAGTGAGGCCATTTTGTAGTATGTACACATCATTAGGAGTTTTGATTATGGCTCCTAGTTTGCAGTCATTTGCAAACTTTGTTATCCAAAGACCTTCTGTGTTAGCCCGTACTTCAGAGTAAATACCAAACAGGAGAGGACCCAGGACTGAGCGTGTGGTACTCCACTTGTCACTGGTCTGACATCGGATTTGGAGTCTGCTACTTTCACAGTGTGGGTTCTGTCCATGAGCCAGTTGGCAACCCATCTTGTGACATAGGGATTTATACCCAGTATAATGAGCTTATCTATAATTCCAGAGTGGGGGATGGTGTTGAAAGCCTTGGCGAGATCTAGATAAGCTGTGTGAACCACCTTACTCATGGCTTTGATGACTGCTTCAAAGAAGTCAATCAGGTTTAGGAGACATGATCTGCCTTTTACAAACCCAAACTGGGTAGGGTCCAGAGTTTGGAGATTACCAATGTCTTTGTTTATGAGTTCCATGATGATACGTTCCATGGCCTTGCAGACCAGGCTCATCAGGCTAATGGGGCGATAGTTCCCGGGGTCCGTCATGGCTCCCCCTTTGTGGAGGGGGATAACCATCATAGTGTGCCATTCAGTGGGCACAAAGCCTGAGGTGAGGCTATGATTGAACATGGTACTTAGGTAGGGTGCCAGTTCATTCTTTAGTTCATGCAGAACACAGCCTGGGATATTGTCAGGTCCCATGGATTCTGTGTTCTTGGCTTTGGAGAGTGTGTTTTTTACCTGTGCAGCCATGATTACAGGAACTTAGCATTCTTCTTGTATAGAGATAGGCCCTCTAGTGGGTGAGAGGGGGGTAAAGTTAGCACTGAACCTATCTGCCAGGATGTTGGCAATATCAGCTGGTTCTGTATATTTAGTGCCATTGTGCTGTAACAGAGCAGATCTGAGTGTTGCCATTAAGATTCTTGACATAGCTATAGAATGCTTTGTGGTTGTCTTTAGAGTCAGTGGTAATTTTGTTTTCGTAACTAGTTTTGGAGGATTTTATGAGGGATCTCAGCTTCTTACTGAGGTTGACCAGGGAGTTTCCCCAGTCATGGGATTTTACTCTTTTTTGCAACAGTGTCTTTTTTCTGTTGTAGAGTTTGTTTATGGCAGAGGACCACCAGATTGGCTTCCTTTTTTTGGAGGATAGCATCTTGGTTCTGTTAGGGATAGCACGATCCATGCACTCATGTAAGTGCTTATAAAGTGCATTTGTGTAGGATTCAGCAGTCATACCTCTATTGTCCGTCTGCATTGGGTGTCATGAAGTTTGCCAATTCTGTCTTAAGAAATGTGCAGATGGCTTTGGAGAAGTTTTTTACGATGGTTTCCCTAATTGGGGCTGGGGGTGGGATGTGGATGCCTAGGGTGATTAGCTTGTGGTCAGATCTGACCATTGAGGAATTGATCTCTGGTATGGAATACCGGTTGCCCATGTTGGTAATGACCAGGTCTAGGATATTGCTGCCCCTGGTGGGGGTGTGAATAAGTTGATCCCAGGCGATGGAATTTATGAATTCCAGAAAACGTTGAGCAAAAGAGTTGGTACATGAGTAGTTTTCCCAGTTAATTTTGGGGTAGTTGAAATCGCCCATTGTTAGGGTGTTGGGTTGTACCCTAATACTTTCCAGTGTATCAAGAAATGAGGAGTGGGAATCCTGGGGCATGGTGGGGGGGTCTGTAGCAAGCTATAATTTGGATTGAGGTCTTGTCCAGAGTTAGTTGCACTTGAATAATCTCGGATGCATTATACTGTGCAACTAGCCTGGAGATGTGGATATCCTTAATGAATATGGACACGCCTCCACCTTTAGTGCTTCATTCCGGGTTAGGTGGCCGAAAGGTGCATTATGAATTATAGCCTGGTAATGCAGGGGTGCTCTCTGGAGCTTTGAACCAGGTCTCTGTCACTGCACAGATATTGATGTTCTCCATTTTAGCGAGTGCCTCGAGTGAGTGCATTTTGAGGTTTAGACTTCTAGCATTGAGTAGCATTACACTCAGATTTTACTTGCTTGTACCTGTTATAGTGGTGAATTTGTCATTTGAACCTTGCCTAAAAAAGGCACTATAGGGGTGGCAAGAGCCTTAGCCAGTATCCGGAATCCCAAGGGTGACAGTTGCAGGCCATCTCTGGCAAAGCATCGTGGTCTGTCGATCATGTTGTCCCAGTCAGACAAATACTAGATCTCCTTAGAATGACACCAGAAGCTTAGCCAATTGTTGAAGTCAATCATTTTGTCCTTGTACTGTGGTATCATTCTGGGTGATGGCAGGATGCTACTCAGTGCTAGGGTCATACCTGCCTGGACTACAAGATCGGAGAGCTCATCCATATCTCTTTTCATGTAGTCCAGGGAGGTACATCTCAGGTCATTCACACCAACATGGACAATGACAATGTCATATTTGTACTTTTTGTGGAGTGACCTGAGTGCGTGCGTTATGTGGCAGATCCTGGCACCTGACAGGCAGCTGACAGTAACTTTCTCCTTGTTTAGCCTGGTGAGTGGAGCATCAGTGTGCCTGACTATAGAGTCACCTATGACTAGAGTGTTGGGTATGTTGTTATGCCATATGGGCTGTGGTTGAGTGGCACACTGAGTTTGTGGGCTATGTGTCATTTGGGTTGTGTTGGGGGGTGGAGTTTGCTTGCGTTTCTGCTTTGGAGGTCCCTGATGCTTGGGAAGGTTTTTATTGAGAGCCTCTGCTGTTGTTCTTCTATGACTCCTGATTGGTCTGTGTACAGTCTGTCCCTTGGCAGTTCCTGCTGCAACTGTTTCCACAAGATTATATTGTTGGGCATGCAGGGCCAGCCTTAAGTCAACTGGTGCCCTATGCAAAAGTGCTCCACAGCAAGCTCTAGACCACCTGATGCCTTCATCCTAGCATACCTATGCCATTCAGATTACTGGAAAAATCAGTCCTGCTATAGCAGCACCCTAGGTGGCAGACTTCTTGGCCTATGCCTATGGCCAGCTATGTGTGCATGACACATACAGAGATCTTTGTGTGACATGCTTCTTCATTGCAAAGCAGTTCATGTCCACATGTATGTAGGCAGGAGAACAGTGACAGCAGCAGTTTAATAACGCACATATTGATATTACAGATTGAAGCATGTGCCTTATTAAGGTGTTTTGTGTGTGTGTGTGTGTGTGTGTGTGTGTGTGTGTGTGTGTGTGTGTGTGTCTGTGTAGTTCTGTTGGATTTCATCAGCAATGAGTGAAGTGCAAAACATTCAGCAACCTATAAATGACCCTGTGGGATATATCCCATACAGGGTTGCCAGATTTCCGATTGGCCAGGTAGGGACAAAGTAAAGACTAAAAAAAAAAAAAACAAAAAGTCTTCCACGTCTTTAATGCGGAATATCAGAGTTCTGCATTAGCTCTGTGTTTATTTTTTATTTGATTGGCCCTGGCCAATCGAAAATAAATAAACACCAGAGCTACTTCTGTTTAATGCGAAACATCACAGTTCTGCATTAAACAGAACTAGCTCTGTTTTCCAGTGTTTTGATTGGCCCGTATATACGGGCCAATCAAAAATCGCTAAACATGGAGCTACTTCTGTTTAATGTGGAACATCGCAGTTCTGCATTAAACAGAAGTAGCTCTGTTTTGTGATGTTTTGATTGGCCAGTATACCAGTATACAGGGATAAATAAACACAGAGCTACTTCTGTTTAATGCGAAACATCACAGTTCCACATTAAACAGAACTAGCTCTGTTTTCCAGTGTTTTGATTGGCCCGTATATACGGGCCAATCAAAAATCGCTAAACATGGAGCTACTTCTGTTTAATGCGGAACATCGCAGTTCTGCATTAAACAGAAGTAGCTCTGTTTTGTGATGTTTTGATTGGCCAGTATACCAGTATACGGGCCAATCAAAACATCGCAAAACAGAGCTACTTCTGTTTAATGCGGAACATCGCAGTTCCGCATTAAACAGAAGTAGCTCTGTTTTGCGATGTTTTGATTGGCCCGTATACCGGTATACGGGCCAATCAAAAATTGCTAAACGCGGAGCTACTTCTGTTTAATGCGGAACATCGCAGTTCCACATTAAACAGAAGTAGCTCTGTTTTGCGATGTTTGGATTGGCCCGTATACTGGCATACAGGCCAATGAAAAATTGCTAAACATGGAGCTTCTTGTGTTTAATGCAGAACTTCCGCATTAAACACAAGAAGCTCCGTGTTTAGTGATTTTTGATTGGCCCGTATGCCATTATACGGGCCAATCAAAAAAAAAAAAACAAAGTGGAGGCTGCCCGGGATTGATTTAAACCGGCAGTGCTGGACTCGGGATCAGGCTGCTGAACATGGGACAGTCCTGCCCAAATAGGGACGTCTGGCAACCCTGATCCCATAGCACACATCTTGTGCTGTTTGAAGGTGTGGCACATATAAGAGTCATGTCATATGCCAGGGTTGCCAACACACACATTCAGGATGATTTCCTTGCCATTACACATGATTTGGCAGCTGATGAAGTTGTTCATCTTACTGTAAATGTAGACGGTACTGTGTTTCCCAGCTGTTGTTATGTGTACGAGTGCGATGTATGGCACACATACCTTCAGGTTACTGTGCTACATGTTACAACTGTAGCATACTTCTTGCTATCTACCAAAATGTAATGGTCAAATAAATGTGATCTATAGCATGTTGGACCATAGCACGCATGAAAGTTCTGAATGCCCTGGATGCTGAAGCTTATCAGACAAAAAATAGTCCTCTGTTACTCTGTGAAAAGTACCTTTACCTAAGATTCTAAGTTCAACACATACCTTATTTTCCACTGGGATAGGTTTCCTGCATTGCACTCAGGTCCAGAGTCCAGCCTGCCAGAGGTCACACACTTCCTGTACTGTGTCCCTAGCCTATAAAACACACTCCTTCTCTGCCTATGCCTATTTCCAGCAGAAGCAGCAGCACTGGCTTCACCCTGTAGTACAGAAAAATGTAATAAAGCAGCAGAGGCTACTAACAATCTGACTCTCTGTACTTTGTGGCTGTTGTACTCCACTACATTTAAAATCCAACCAAAGAAGCAAAATGGAGTCTATGGGGATGTTTATATCTTGTGCACTTGCTCCCCAGGACTGGTTGATTAGCATGCAATGTAGCTGCTTATGTTGTAATTAGTATCTCTGATGCACAGGCCTACACAGATGCAAACCATTACTAATGTAGTCCAGTAAAAAAAAGCAAATGTGTAGCCAGCTCAACTGATGTTTTGTTGAGTTAGTGACTTGTGTAATTCTGACACACCTTTTTGCAAAAAAATTTCTCAAAAACGGAGTATTTTACTCTCAAGCAGGTATGTTCTCATTTTGTTACCTACAGAATACATATGCAGGAATGTTGCTAAGAGTACTATGATGTTAAGCTTTGTCACTGTGATATGTATGCATTAAGTAGAAGTGTAGTTGTGGCACTGCCTTGTTTGGCAAGCCATATCAGAGGTACACAGCAATGTGAGCATACCTCTCAACTGTCCCTGATTTTCAGGGATGTCCCTGATTTTGACTCAAATTTTAGCTCTGTCCTTCTTAATCCCTCCTAAAACTAGTGATTTTTGGAGGAAAGGTGGTGAATTACACTTAATGAATAATGACAATAATTAAGAGTTATAGACTTCTTTTACTTCAGATAATGGTTGTTAATTCATATGCTCTGAATCTGTCAATGTTTCAAGTTAATAGCACTAATATTTTAAAAGTGCCCCTGATTGTCCCTGATTTTTTTCATGTCTTGTCCCCGATTCTGTGGAAATTTGTCCCCGATTGGTTGAGAGGTCTGAATGTGAGTACCTCAAAAGATAGTGTTGTTAAATTTGTATACATTTCATGGAAAGGTGCTTTGTTAGGACTTATACCATTTCAAGCTTATTTTGTTCCCACAATGTATCTTTAGCCTGTAATATAGTATGTGGGTAGAGGGAACTACAATGACAGTACTATGGCACAGACTATATGAATTAGTAAATTGGGTGGGTGAACATAGCAGAGATTGCTATGACACAAACAAGGGTATGTTGTTATTGTCACTATCCTTGTTTTGTATGCATACGCATGTTACTTTTGCACATATGCTGACTCTCTCATGTTTATCCAGGGGAAAATACTAACAGCCTTACTTTAATGCTGTATTTGCAAACACCTATTTTTAGTTATGTTATACTTGTATGTATTATCTTGTTTTTAATTTTAGTGTAGTATGTTGGCATGATGCAGACTGTCATTCTCTGAAGTGGAGAATGACCTCATCATAGATGCCTTAAGACAAAATGTGGCAGTACTTCCGGGCAGGGGACAGTCAAATCTGTCAGCATGAACAGCTCTATGGAATGAGCTTGTGTCCAGTATAAATGCTGTCGGTCAACACAGATGTATTTACGAGCAGTTGTACCACAGAGACACCGACATGATCACAGCTGCACAGAGGCATGCAGCTGCAGTGTCACATGGTCAAAAGGTCACTGGTGGAGGGTCTGCTGCAGTATCCCCACTTACTGACACAGAGGAATTCCTGGAAACATTGCCACGCAAGACAGCTCCCAGCAAACAATATCAGCTGTACCTCACAAGAGGAGCTTCCAGGTATAGTTTGGTAGATGATCAATCAATTACTGTGACATACTGAAATTCTCTCCATAATTGATAAGTCTGTATCAGTTGAGTTTTGGATGAGGAATGTAAGACTGATACAGTTATAAGTTGATATTGAAGTTCACAGTGAAACTCTTGACGGAATTGAAGTTACTGCAGATATAGAGCGGAAATGTATTAACCGAGGTTTTACTGAGAAGGTGATGAAGTTGCCATTACCTCTTGCTTTACTTGTTTCAGTACCATCAGGAATTCAGAGACATTGGCCTCTTGCAGATGGTAAGCATAACACCTTCATGGCTGTACTATAGATACATTTATATGAATCAGATAACGTTTCCAATGAGGCCTGACATATGTATAGCTGTACTGTCTGTAATATTGCAAGCAGTGTAAAATGTATAGTATATATTTCAGCAGAGTAGGAGCGGTATTGATGTATTCATGTGTGCCTCCCTTTTATTCACAGGTGATGATGGACATGGTACTGTGGATTCTGTGCCACCTGATGTCAGTGTCTCATCAGACTTTGAGGATGATGGTGGCCAAAGTGAGGCACAGTTGGTGATATCACAGGCTGAATTTGACACAGTTGGAGGCATCCAGTGACCTCCATCATATTCCCTGACCACAGCTAGTATGCCTACACATCCCCAGTCCACTGAGGCCAAAGATATTGAACAGGTGGATAGTGAGGAGATTGACCATGTAAGCATGGTTACTGTGGCTTCAGGCACTGGCCTGTTGATCCTGGCCATAGCCAAAGTGTTGGTGAGGTGCCACACAGGAGGTTTGGTATGGGTGCCTGTAAGAGGACTGCTGTGCATCCTCCATCTGGTGCAGGTGTCTCTTCAGAGCCATCATGGAGGCACAAGCACTTTCTGAATGGAAAACCAGATGAATCCTCAAGGTTGTAGATGTGCCACAGTCTGACATCCATGACTGCCTTCACTGATTTCCTGGGCCTGTTGAATGACACATTGGAGTGGAGTGCACCTGTGAGGGAGCAAGAAATATCCTTCATGGAATGCACACTGTCTGTGTGTGAATGTTGTCAGCCTCATCGGAGTAGGTCAGCAACTACATCTGCTGAAAGCTAACATGGCCATGTCTGATCATGCTCCTTTAGTGGCAGTACTTTCACTGCTCCAACAGGGAGTGTAGTGTTCAAACCTAGATCTGGCAGGCCATGGGTCTTTGGCCCTGGCATTCCCATGAAGGGAGCACGTCCAGCAGAACCCAGTCAACTTCAGGTAGTAGACCTGCAACTAATATTGGGAGTTGAGGTGCCAGTGTAACTAATGGCAGAGCCAGTTCTCGTGGTCAGGGGCAGGAAAGATGAACTGTCAGTTCTACCATGCACACCTCACAGCTGTCCAACATACATGTAGACCTAGCTCTGAGCTTGGCTGTGTTCATGCAGAGGCTCACACACCAATGTCACATTGAGGGCCCAGCCAGACACACACACAACATATACATCTTGCCCACTTCTCTTGCTTACTTACACACACTCACACACCTGTTGTGTCAGCTTAGGCCTCCTGCACCCCACACAAAACCCTGAGCAAGTGATGATATCTATGCCATATCTCTGTTGTCTATCTTTTGGATTCAGGGATACTAAAGTTATGTCTCTGATGCACAGGGTGACTATCAACATTATTGTTTATTACATTTGCAAGTGTGCTGTTGAACTGCTGATTGCACTTGTCAGTTATGTTGTACCTGGCCGGTAATATAGCTGCTAGAAGCATTATTTCACTACTTTATAGTGGATGCTGTTGTAAGGGTTGTGAAGTTAGAAATTGAAATGTGTCTCATAAATGTAGAACTTTTCTCTGCAATGGCTTGTATTACAGAGTTATGGTGTACATCAGAAGTCACAACTTCATATTCAGATCTCAGTATTGTATGTCAACACTGTAGTCAAATCTCATTAAAACAGTGATACTGCATAATGGCCTTTCTTCAATGCACATCAACATAGGTGCATAGCTACATAGGATGTTACTAGGCTATTGACATGATGGTGTTTAGAGGGCTAGCCATTAAAGGAAAATATAATATTCGATGAAAGATATCATGTATGGGCAAGAACTGTCTAGCAAGGACTACCCATGTCCAGGTGAGAAGCAGGGGCAATCCAGGGCAGAGATTAACAGTGTCACATCAAGTCATCCAGGCTGTATTACACAGGGTCATGGAGATGCTCTGACATGGTTTTGAAGCCTATTCCAGAGGAGTGGCATCCTATGGGAGATGTAGCTGTCTCTCCAGCATGTCCTATATATGTCAGTCTACACTGATGGACCCAGAGCAGGTGGCTCTCATCCCATATGACATATGTTTGGCCAGCATTTTCATCACATTGTGGTCAGAGATAGCCAAGTAAGGCATACATAAGTCACCTTGAAGAAGTTTATATTATACTGAGTACAGTGAAAGCTACTTCAGTCTGTCCATATAAGACACATGTTTGAGACCTGATCTCTGAGGTTGTTCAAGTTTCTGTAGGTGTCTACACTAAATAGAAAAGGTTAAATTATATTCAAGAATAGGTCTAATGAAGGATGTGCACAGGGGATTTAGAACTTAATTTGATATTGCTGCAATGCCTTTGCTAATCTGATGGGAGATGTAGAATACCTTCCTCACCACAATAGACACATGTTGCAGTCTGCTTGTGTTCCCAGGTCTGTCAATACAAAATTGGTGATTAGAGTATTCTTGGTTATGTCATAATAATCAGGAACATTGCTACTACCAAAGGAAATGATGATGCATTTATTAGTCTGTGTTTAACCCCTTTGGAAGAGCACTGAAATTGTTTGAGGATTCAGTGATAGCACCTAATTTGCAGTCAGAAACAAACTTGGTTTGCCACAAACCCTCTTTTGTGCTTCGGACGTCAGAGACGTATATGGCAAACTAGAATGGGCAGAGAACTGACACTTGTGTGAGCCTATGGATGACAGTTCTGTTGCTAGAGGTGAATTTTCCCACTTTGAATGAGTGTTGTAGGTCTGTGAGACAGTTTGCACACAACCTGATGACATAGGAGTTGATATTCACCTGGGTTATTTTCTCACTGAGGAACAAATATGAGATTGTGTTGAAGTCCTTGGCCAAGTCATGATACACAAAGTCAAAGATGTGCACATATTATGTCTCTGGTTACATTATTAATTTCCACTGGGTTTAGCAGGCCCAACTTGCCCTTGAGAAAAACAAATTGGAGCAGATGTAGTGTTTGGAGGTCAACTATGTCCTTGTATCTGACATCCATGTAAATCCATTCCTTTGCCTTACAGTTGAGACTGATGAAAGTGAAGGGGCTGTACGTACATGTGTATGTTAGTCATCCACCCTTGTGTAGGGAGAAAATGGACACTGATTTCAAATCTGTGTGGCTAAAGACAGTACTAAGGCTGTGGTTGAATAGGGTGCCTAGTGGAGAAGCTCACTGTTTAAGAACATTATGGATTAATATCAAAATACCATCTGGTCCCTTGGAGGCTGTGTTCCTAGTGTCAGATTCAGCAGTGATTACTTGCTCTTAATATATGCAGGGTGAAGGTGATTTTGAAGACATGATTTGTGGTAAGCTTGGGGGTGGGTGGGGGGTTACTTTTTAGCCAGCATTGTCTACTGGATAGTTTGCAATTTACACTGGGTCAGTATGTGTGCAATACCATCCATGATTAGTTCACCATACATCTGATTTTCATATCTGAGATTGCAGATGTAGAAGAAGAAGCCTTGTGGTTATCCTTGGCAATGGTTTCCAAATATTTCCCATAATTGCTCTATGAGGCTTTCTGAAGGTGTCGTATTTACTTGTTTAGACTGGGGAGGATTGTCTTCCAGTTTGGGATTGCCACGTTTATATTTGTAGGCAGCAACTTTGTTCATTTACTGTATAATCAAGTAATGTTGGACATCAATCAGCATGCTTTGTATTTTCATGAGGATCTTTCACTTAGCCTGTCAGGTATGTCTGTGTTTATACATTTGTGTAGATCTTTATACAGGACATCAGGGTATACATTGCTATAGCTGTCAATGTCCTCTGTGGAAACTGAAGTTTGGAATTAGAGTCTACCATCCCTTAAGAGAGTGTAGTTACCTTGGTAGATGTATTTTCCACTGACTTCTCCTTTTGGTAGTTCTGTATCTATTGCTAATTTTAAAATGCCTGGTTTATGGTTTGATTGAAACAGTGCAGGCCCTACACATGAGACATTGCATAGGTCAATCATATTTGTTGGGACCAGATATATAATAATAGAGACCCTTGTGGAGTGGTGCAGTGCTTGTTCCATGGCATATGAGTTGCCAAAGTCTAGGAAGTATTGTGCAAGTGAGTTTGCCCTCCTATACGTTTCACAATCAATGCAGGTATAGTTGAAATCACCCGTTAGTAGGTTGTTTTGTTCTACTGTAATTGTTCCAAGTAATTCTGCATAGGCTGTGTGGGCTTCCTTGTTCATGGAAGGGAACATATAACTGGTGATAACATGAAGGGTTTTCTGGACGTGCTTTAATTCCAGTGAAGTAACAACTACTTGTGCCAGACAGATGACCATAAACTTATCCTTGTTTAAGCTGGTGAGTGGGGCATCTATATGACTCACTATACAGTCATCTATAAGGTGAACCTCTGGAATAGATAACTATTGCCTTAAGCACTTCCTGGGTGAGACACTAGTGCTACTTTTTTATTTGTACTGGGTGCTTTGTGTGTAGCCTTAGGTGCAGCATATTTGTGTTTTGGATGTCTCTGCTGTTTATGTAGGTTTCTGGAGAGTACCTCCACACATGATGTTCCCTACAAAATGGTGTCTACAGGACTGCAATCAGTTTCTCTCAGCATTTAAGCAGAGTAGGTTGCACACAAAAAGCATTTGTTAAGCTTTCACTTACAGTGCTGTGTAATTAAGCGGGTCACCATTTTGGTCAGCCATAGGGCTCTTTTTTTCTACTTGAGTGTTTGCCTCCTTCCCCTGTAACTTAATGACTCTTACATTAAGAGCTATAATACTTACCTTATAGCTTTAGAACACCTTAGGAAACCTTGTAAATCACAATAGCCCCGCTACGTTCGCCCTCGCTACGCTCGGGCTCTTTTCGCTTCCCTCCCTGCCCCCAATTACCTCCCGCCCCCAGTACCTCTAAATTTATAGTACTATAGCCACTCCCCCACTTTCTAGATCCTATCTGCTTTCATCTGGGATAATTCCTCCCACCCCCATTCTTCTACGTACATTTTAATAGCACCTATTAGCTTTCATCTGGCATTCTCCCATCCCCCTTCCAGTACCTTTACCTCACCACTCTATCTTCTGGTGTTGCATCACCAGGTAATACAGTTCCTTAACTCACTAGATGAATCACAGATAATGATATACTCCTCTTTACTACCCCTCTTGTTTGCACCATACCTCCTTACCTTGTATGAAAACCAGTTTCTCATGGGATTTCAGGTCCCAAAAGGCCGTACTATCACCCCAGCTGTAAATCCTCCCACCTTCAATCATACTTACAGTACCAGATCCTATCCAACATCTTGTTCAGTGTATCAACATCTCAACCCCAGGCACATTAGCTGTAGATCCAAATACTACTACAAACTAATAAACAAATTCCTGAAGTTCATCACCAAGTATAGACTCAACCTAATACTTGGTGGTGATATTCACCCCAACCCTGGCCCACCCACTTCAGATACACATACCCCCCTCTACTTGCAATCTAAGCTACAAACCTACAATTATTAGGCCAACTAACTCTCTCCTAGCCTGTCATCTCAATATTAGAAGCATTAATAACAAGGTACATGAATTGCATGCACTTCTGGATGTCCACTCCTCTGAGATTCTCTGTTTATCTGAAACCTGGTTAAAACCTAACACTAAAGACAATGAAGTGTTACCACCTGGGTACAACATACACAGGCTGGATCATGCTTCGAGGAAGGGGAGTGGGGTAGCTGTACTCTATAAATCTGAGTTGAATGTCACCATAGATGTAATACAACCACCTCAGGTTAATAACTCGGAGATTCTTGCCACCAAATTGCAACATAACAAAAATAAATGCATTAATATCATCTGTATGTACATTCCCCCAGGTAACAATATATCTACACTTGAAGATATCCTGCACTGGCTATCATGTCATTACCCCCAAGAAACCCTACTACTTGGAGGCTTTAACATAGACTGGGGCACCTGTTCCTCAGAATCCCCAACCACCCATATTAACCTGCATGCATTTACACAAATTATATCTACCCCTACCAGGATAGGGAAACCCAACCAAAAGGAAAGCATACTTGACTGGGTACTCATAAATAGCCACCCCCAACTGTACACCTCTGGTACCCTCCTTGATGGCCTAACCTTCTCACATATGTAATTAAGCACAAAGCCATTAATTAGCAACAACCCTTACTCAGAAAGGTTAGAAACAATAAAAACTTTGATCCTGCCAAATTCCAACAAGAACTAAACTCATGTAATTGGTCTATTCTAAAACACCTCCCCTTAGAGGAAGCAGTAGCATACTTTAACAACAAATTCCTTGAGATCCTTGATTTGCATGCACCTGTTCATTCAAAGAGAACCAAGGCAAAAACTGCATCATGGCTTTCTAGAGTCTAAACTCAAAATTACCCTTAGAAACAAAGCATGGGCTTTATGGCGTTCTTCTAAAGACACCCAAGATCACATTAAATACAGGCAATCCAGGAACAAAACCAAAAAATCAATTTTACAAGACAAAAAACAATACTACTGTAATTTGCAGACTGTAAATCAAAATAACCCTCAGAAGTTTTGGGCAGGTTTAAATAATCTACTACATCCTGGACAAATTTCAACCCCAATCCCTGCTGCTACTATTGATAAAACCACTGAAGATGTTTCTGACAGTTTTAATTGATTCTTTATTGAGACAATTCAAGCCCTAGCTAGCCAACTACCTCCTAGCTCTCCTGGCCCTGAAAGTAGCACCTCTAGAAACCTACTCGCATTCAGCTTCCAACCAGTCGCCACTTCACTTATCTGTACCTTGATCAAAAAATTAAAACCCACTACACTTTCTGCAGATCAACTCCCTGCCGAGTACCTACAAAAATCAGCTGATGCTATTGCTTACCCCGTCTCAATACTAATCAATCGAACCATAGTAGAAGCTAAAATTCCCACCATCTGGAAAATATTCTATGTAATCCCACTTTACAAAGGAGGCAGCTCTACTGAATTCTCCAATTATCGGCCAATAGCTATACTCTCTCCACTTGCAAAGATTATGGAAAAATGTATTCATAGACAACTCATGCACCACCTAATCCAGAATCACCTTATGGCAGACACTCAGCATGGCTTCCGTCCTCATGACAGCACTACTTCAGCCCTCCTAGCCTTTACCAACACCATAAACCATAATCGCAACAATAATTATATATCCTCAGCCCTCTTCTTGGATCTTTCCAAGGCATTCGATATGGTTGATCACCAACTTTTAATCCACATCCTGCAAACATTCTGTCTAGATACTACAGCCCTTCAATGGTTTCAGTGCTACCTGAATGGTCGACAGCAAGCTGTCCTCTGGCAGAACAACCTCTCTAACCTTCTACCTAACACCTTTGGAGTACCACAAGGCTCTATACTAGGGCCCTTGCTGTTCTCCATCTTCATTAACAACCTTTATACTGTCATCCCAAAAGTCAGCTGTATCCAATATGCTGATGACTCTACTCTGATTTGCTCAGCCACATCTCCAGTAGAGTTATGGTCAGCTACCCAGACCACCTTTAATACAATACAAAACTGGTTTTCTGAACATTGTCTGATCCTAAATCCCAAAAAAACTAAAACGCTGTTATTTTCACCAGCACGTAGGTCTACCGCTTTCACCTTTACCATAAATTCAAATGATGGCACAATAATCTCCCCTGACCCCTCTACAAAACTATTAGGTGTCATCATAGAAAATAATCTAAAATTCGACCTACATGTTAACCAAACTATCAAAACCATCAATAAAAAACTAGGGTCACTTTACAGAATAAAAGCCTTCCTAACCCCCCCAGCTAAAATTGCCATAGCTCACTCTCACCTTCTTTTAACCCTTCTGTATGCATCCCCTCTACTCTTGAATTTAAACAAGACTGTCCTTAACAAACTCTCAATTTGCTACAACCACATTGCCAGGTTTGCCACTGGGCTGCCTTTTAGGACACATCATTGCATCAATCTAAATCAGCTTGGGTGGCTTGAACAACTCAGCCTAATCCAGTATAACCAACTGATTATGGCCTATAAAATCCTCTATAATCCGGGCAATACTCTTGCACTTAAAAATATTATCACCCCCTATAACAATCCTAGACCGCTTCGATCCTCTAACAAACTACTAATTCAGACTAGCAAAATTAATAACACAGCCGGTGACTCTCTCTTTGCAAACTCTGTAAGTAGATCCTGGAACTCTCTTCCAGCTGATATTACCTTACTTTCCACCTTAGGTCAATTTAAAACTAGACTCAAACAACATTTGTCACTTAACTGGCAATGTCAATGTATCAAGCCTGGCTAACTCTCTCTAGAATGTGTAAAAATATGTTAACCAGTTTACTGTGTAATTTAATTTAATCCTGACTTGCGCATAGGATTAACTATAACCTGTGGAACTTGTTTAACTTGCTTACTTATGTAATCTCTGTAAATAATCTGTTTGTAATATGTAATGCTGGTATTATGTAATGCTGTATCTGCTTACCCTTGGAGCTTTTCTCCCCGGGCCTCTGCTGAAAACGGACATGCATCCAGTCGGACTATCCCGGTCAACAAATGTAAAATAAAAATAAAAATAAAATAAAAAATGATGGAACTTGTCTGATTTCAGAGTACAGGCTTGTCAGTGTACAAGAGACATTATCTGCACTGAGTCAAAAAACATCATCTAGGCTAGCAGGAGAAAAACAGGGAAACTGCCAGGTCATAATGTGAGGTCTGAACCTGGTATCTTCATTGAGAATGAGAAACAGATGGGGGTATATGACATGGTACTCCTTTAGGGGAACTAATCTATGGGTTATACAAGAGGTCTACCAAAGGTGGATGTATAGTTCTGTTGCTGATAGGTACGATGGACAATTGATGTTTGTTTAACTGAACATCAGGCAGCTATGCTGAGCTGTTGAAGATCTGCTCTGCTAGACAGCATTGACCAGTTTTAATGTTCAGTAAGTGTATTGGCATTTCTGCATGTATAACTGCATGGAGTTAAGCCCTGTGCACCCAAACAAAAGCAGAGCAGCTTAGGCAATGAAATTCTTTTAAAGCTCACTCTCAGAACAGAATCAGTAACCTTCAAATAGATAATCCTGCTGTACACTTCAGCCACTAAGGTACAGGGAGGTTTCCTCCAAAAACAGATGTAATGATGTTTACTTATCAATATTCAAATAGAACTGGATTCAGTCAGTCAGAATCCAATCTATAGTGCATCCATCATGACTGCAACAAAATGAAAGCAGGAAATGTGAATTTGTTTGTTCATTATATTACATAGGCAAGAGAGTCAAAAGCAGCACAATATTTCTAAGAAGTAATTATAGCAACAATATAAAACAACATAACATTAGTTTTTCTTACATAAGTAAAAGCAGCAGCTGGGTATTCTTCAGGCCTTTCACTTCATAACACAGTGCCTAACAACAATTGCATGATGCACGTGCATAGAACATTGTTCCATATGCTGCAGTAAAGCATTTTGTGTAATGTCCAGCAACAGCTCACACACACCACCCACACTGCCCAGTTGATTTCATTGAGAATAGAACCCCTATTTATCTAAGTACACAGACTACAGAACACAGTACTTAACACAAAGCACCACAGCACAAGTCTGACTGCTACATGGCTGCAGGTACACTTGTAGTAGATTACATCAGCAGGCCATGTGTGAGGCAAGAGATTGGAGGACTGTATTAAATGAATGCTTGTGCATGCCTCAAATGACTGTAAAACCATGGGTAACACACTTTCACTCTGTTGTGTGGACACACTAACTCAGTTGCCAATAGTGAGACTAGAACCCTACCTATCTAAGTACACAGACAACAGAGCACAGTACTTAACTCAAAGTGCTACAGCACAAGTTTAACTTGTGCATGGGTGCAGGTACACTTGTAGTGGATGACATCAGCAGGCCATGTTAGGAGAATATGTTGGAGGTCCTGCACACTGACTAAAGGGTACAGTACTTAACGCAAACTTCACTGCAAAAGTCTGACATTTATATAGCTGACAGTGAACTTATAGTGGATGAAATCATCAAGGCATGTGTTAAATCACCTTGGTGGCCCTGCAAAAGCACACTGCTTCTTAATGGCATCTGAGTCTTGTAGCATAATAGCAGTAGGCTGTGTAGAAGCCTACCTAGCTGTATAACAACACAAGTACCCTTATTGAGCATATTTGACAGTTTGATTTTGGCAGAGAAAGACTGGGAGCATCACTAAGTGGCCCTGTTAATGAGAGTGCACACACCATTTGACACAGCAGTATTGCACTGTGGTTAATGTATGTCTGTAAAAGTAAGGAGACCTTAAGGTTATAGTGCTGGTTGTGGTTGATGGAGGTGTGTACACAATTCATTGGATGGTACATATATATATATATATATATATATATATATATATATATTATATATATATATATATATATATATATATATATATATATATAATATACATATATATGGCATATATTGATATTGTGCCTTTAGTTTGCAATGCTTCCACAAGCAATTTTCAGTCAACCAACATATATGTTGCATAAATATATTAAATGTATACACAGATATGTATGAAAAAAATATGTATATATATATATATATATATATATATATATATATATATATATATACATGTATATATATATATATATATATATATATATATATATATATATATATCGCTCTATAGACATACAGAGTAAGAGGCAGGAGGCAACAATGTTTCCACATTAACTAAGTATACACGTATACACAATACACTTGTTTGTGTGTACGTAAGCAGTGAGCAAACACGAGCACCACTGCTAACACCTAAAGGTAAGTGTAGTATATATACCAGCTACTATGTCCCAGTCCATCTGTACTCCCAGACAGGTTTTCTGGATTGCTTAGAGCAGTAACTGAATGCATTTGCTTTCTGTTGTTAACAGTCTGTTGCAAAGTAATCTGTGTTTGCCCTATTTTTGCAACAGTGTGATTCATTCAAATGAGATAGGCTTCTATAAAACTGTTCAATACAAGTGGTGCAGCTTTGTGGCCCCCTGTGCAGCTTTGTGCACTGTACTATGCAGTAGTTGACAGGGTCCTGAGTTCAAAACTTGGCATGCGTGATTATTTTAAATTTATGGCTACTGAGAGATTCCTTAATAGTGGTAGAGGACGTGATATGAAAACTTTGACCGAACATCTTGAAATTAAGTGGATCCTCAGGTTAGCAGCACACAGAGATAAAGGGCTAAATGAATCTATCCCTTTAAGGGCTATTTTGAGGTCAAGGGGTTTGAAGCATTAATTGACTATTCAGATGTATTTATACTTATCTGTTTTTAACTTTTTAGATCTGATGAAGCACTAACTGCAAGTGCAAAAGTGCTCATCTTTTACCTTTTTGTTTTATTAAAGTATATGCTCTCTTACCCACCTCTGTGTGTTTTTTTGGATCATTTGCATATACCTTTAAGCTTTTTGCCTTTTCCGTTCATTCATTATGCTGTGTGAACTGTTAGAAAGGAGCATTTATGCATGCTTTAACCGTCTGGTTAAATTGCTTGTGGGAATGCAGAAAAAAAACAAATGTCATGCAATCCAGCACAAGTGAGTATTTGAAGTGATCTCCATTCCCACTGCTATCACATATTTAACTAACCTTGTTCTGCTTGCCATAAGCCTGTTGTCCCTCTCCTAAGCCTTCTCTAACCCTATGCCACTCATTTCATACTAGCCAGCATATAATGGTAATAATGACAACAGGCAAAAAATGACCATTAATGTTCCATTAAAACAAACACTGCTAGGTGTATGTTCATCTCTCTTTGTATTCATCCCATCCATCCATCCATCCAAATACTCTGTATGTGTGTGGATGAATTAGGGTGATGAATGCTGTGTTCAGACTGAATTGACTGTGATGATTTATAAAATTAACATTTTACCTTAATGCAGTATTTTATCCTTGTTCATGTACTGTGGAATTTTGTAAAATCATCTGTAGGATTCTGTTGGTGATCTGTTCAAGTGATGAATGAAATCTTCATCTAGCGCCATGTGCAAACTGTCCTAAATGTGACATGGCATACAGTACACACTTTTCTGGATATATGGTGAGACACAAATAGCATATCTGCTGATTCAGAAAGAATCAGTTCAAAACATGTATCACCCCTTATCATTTCTAGAAAGCTATTAAATTCTGTTTTGAAGTGAGTTCTGCAAAACAGCTAATATTTGTACAACTGTATAGAGATAGGCATTAATGATAAAGATTGTGGAAGACACACATAATTCACTGTAGTCATTCCTTGTCATATTTGCAGGAATTATCACATTTACTTGTGCAATGCCATCCTGATACCATCTGTAAAAAAATGGATGATTTGGATTTAAACCCTGTGCTATATGTGTTCTGAACATGAGCTCACTGCTCGTAAACCTGCTGCCACATGGAAACCTAGGCAGAAGGTGTACTTTTTTGCACTAAGTACTGTCCAGAGTGCTGAGGGACACATCTTGCTACTTAGCGTGTTTGCTCAAAGGAAGGTGAACCAATAGAAATATTACTATTTTCCTATTTAAGTAGAGAACTGTGTTTGCTTATCACTTAACTCAATGCAAATGGGGAAGGCTAAGGAAAAAATGTTAATGACATAAAAGTAATGACATAACATTTCCAATATAAACTACAGTATGAAGACAATAGTATTTGTCAGCTACTTCAGCTATTGCATAAATGAATAACTAATTTTCAAGTTCAAGTTTTATTAATTAAATGTGAATCTCACATGCACAAACCCTTTGCCATAGTTCAGTCAGTTTACTCTGCGGTGTGCTATGGATAGCGGTATTTATCATGCATTACTATGCTTACTACCCAGTTATTGTTCATCCCATGAGATTTCCTTATGCATGTCTTACTGTGGATATCAATTCATCACAACATGAGCACACACATATCAGCACTTGCATCCATGCTGTTCACAAATATGTGTGCATTTGTGACTCAAAGTGTGTAATGAACACAACATAATGAGAAACTGGTACATGTATGTCTCAGTTCTGCAACATGTATTCATGATAGCTAATTGCATATAGTTTAAAAAGCTGTCTTTTAAAGTATACCTGCACATTGCAAGCAAATCAGAAAATCCAAAGTTCACACTTTGCACAACAGTCTCATAACAGTATATGTTACCTACAGCATATAATGATCATATCATCCTCTATAAAGACCACTATGTCAAGTAAAAATCAGATTTCAAGTGATGGCACAAATGTTAACTACTGTGTTCTGCAGATGGGAAATAAATAGGCAGGGGTTCAATTAGCACAGCAGCCAAATTTGTATGTGTGTCTACATGTGTGCACGTAGTCAGAAAAGCATGTGTCTGTGTCCTACTGTCAGCAATCAAGTCTCACAGAGAACAAAAAGTTTTAGAGTCATACATGAGTATGCAGACATTTCATACAGGCCTCCCAACACCTTCTTCCAAACATACACTGATGATGTCATCTGATTTAATTTGTACTGCAACTTATGCCATGGCACTCATGTTAAATACTGTATTCTCTAGTTTAAGTAACTAGTTAGGTAGGGGTTCTCATTTCACTGCAGACAACGTGTGTGTGTGTGTGTGTGTGTGTGTGTGTGTGTGTGTGTGTGTGTGTGTGTGTGTGTGTGTAGTCAGAAGACCATGCAGTTCATAGGTTCATAGGTTGGTACTAGGCTATTGGCCCTAGGGCTATACAAGCCTAGCCATAACAACTCCCTGGGTATTTCTTCCCACAATATTTACTTCTCTGGACCCTTGCCTAGCAGGGCGACTGACATGATCCCTGGGGTGTATTTCCTATCTCCCATCCAATCATCAAGGTTCCTTTTGAAGAGGGCCAATGAGGCGCTCTGCTTGACATATATGGGCAGTCCTGCCAGCAATCAAGTCTCATGCAAAACAAAAAGATTTATTACACAGCCATTTCATACAGGCCTCCCAACATCATCTTCCAAACATACACTGATGATGTCATCTGCTATAAAGCGTTTGGCAACAGTGTAAAAGCCAGACTTATGCCATGGCACTTGAAAAGTACTGTGACCTGTAGATAGTTAGATAGGGGTTCTAATCTCACAGCAATCAACTTGTGTGTGTGTGTGTGTGTGTGTGTGTGTGTGTGTGTGTGTGTGTGTGTGTGTGTGTGGAGAGGAGACCATTTTAGAGCAGCATGTGAGACACTTCTCTTAACATCTTCTATAAAACACACACTGTTGATGTTGTCTGCTATAAAGTGTTGTCTAATAGTGTGAAAATCAGATTTGTGCCATGATGCTTGAGTTTGGTACTGTGTTCTGTAGCTAGATAAGTAGGGGTTCTAATCTCACTGCCGTCAGGTTGTGTTTGTGTTCAGTTAGCTGTCATTGTGGAAACCATTTTAGAGCAGTGGGTGAGACATCCCCTAACATCCTCTTGTCAACATACACTGATGATGTCATTCCTCTATAAAGTGTACTCTGACACTATTTAAGTCAAATTTGTGCTGTGGTTCTGCTGTTAAGTACAGTGTTCTCCAGCTTCTATGACTAGATAATTATGTTTTAATCTCACAGCAGTCAACTTGAGTATGTGTTTATCCAAATAATATTTTGGAGACAATTTTACACCAATATGTGACTCACCATCTCTGTTACACACTCCACTAAACATCGTCTTCTCAGCATACAATGATACTATCAATCTGTATAAAGTGCACAGTGACATTGTTAAAGTCAGACATATGTGGTGGTACTAGTCTTACATTATATGAAACCCAGCTTCTATACTTACACAGGTTTAATTTTCAAATCTGACCTCAGTCAACTGCTGTGTGTGTGGTTGGTGGTATATTATGTTCATTGTATGATATTTTCAATCTCTTTTCATTTGACTCCAACTCAGGAGAACTGTTATCATAGCCCCATGAATCCAGTATCCCCTTTTCCCTCTGCCAATATAACATTCTTTCTGGAGAAGACTGGAGGAGGTCATCATCTCAAAGATGCATATGCACATCATGAAGCAGTGCCGTTCCATGACCCTGTGCAAGACATCTCCAGACCCCTGGATGTATGATTGTTAATTCTGTTATGGGGTGGTGCACATGTCACATATGGACAGAGGCAGTATGCAATACAATCATGGAATCATAGGTGGTTACTAGGCTAATGGCTCTGGGGCCATTACAAGCCTAGCCAAGAGTTTATCCCCAAAAAAGAAGCCTCAGTCAGCACTTGTCACCCCTGTCAGTGAAGGACACAGGTGGAACCCCTGGGAGAAATTTGTGGTTTCCCATCCACTCAAGGTTGTGTTTGAAGATGGTTAGTGAGGTACTCTGTTTGACATTTACAAGAAGTCTGTTCCAGTGACGGGGCAGCCTCTGGGAGACAAATCTATCTCTCTGGCAAGTTTTGTGATGTTGCATATTAGATTTAGGCATTTTGAGTGGGTATTGCTTGAGGAGGTAGACTTACAGATATGGAGCACCTCTAGTAGGTCAGGGTCCAATACTGAAAAGTAAGCGAGACACAGATCACTTCTGAGCTATCTGTATGATACTGAGTAGAGTGAAATTAATTTGAGCCTGTCAACATATGACAGGTGTTGTAGGCCATGGATTCTCTTTGTGAGGTATTTCTTTGGCCTTTCAAGTTGGTGCAGGTGTTTGGAGAGCTATATACCAAACGGGGAGTTATACTCAATTGTTGGCCTAATGAGGGAGGAGTACAGAGAGCTAATAACCTCTTTTTTTCTGGATACAATCCCTTTACGTATGAGGTGAACCAAGTAAAAGGCTTTTCTGACCACTGCCACTACATGTTTACATGTTGGACAAATGTGAGATTGTTGTCAACCTGAGTACCTAGGTCTCTCACCACAGGTTGTGTGCTTTGGGGGTTGCCGTTGATGTGGTAATCAGTAGGGGCCATGTTTTTGCTGATTGGTATGCTAATACTTTTTTTTGCATTTAATGTAAGGCCATAACTTTGGCACCATTCATGTGTTGCTGTGAGACCTGCTTGAAGTATGTTAACATCTTCTGGAGCATCAATGACAGCACCCAACTTATAGTGTTACATAAATTCGGTCAGCCACAGGCCTTTTGTCTTTCTCTGGACCTCTGAGAAGTAGATGCCAAACAGTAGGGGTCTGAGGACACATCCCTGGGGAACACCACTAGTGACAGGTCTGCTGTTGGAGGTGGAGGCACCTATTTTGACCTTGTGAATCCTATCAGTGAGCCAGTTGGCCAC
This sequence comes from Protopterus annectens, assembly GCF_019279795.1. Taxonomy (NCBI): domain Eukaryota; kingdom Metazoa; phylum Chordata; order Ceratodontiformes; family Protopteridae; genus Protopterus; species Protopterus annectens. The sequence goes on from NC_056731.1 coordinate 1,387,323,553, forward strand.
CCACCTGATGAGATGGGGATTTATATCAAGTTATGTTAGCTTTTTGATGATGCCTGAGTGAGGAATTGTGTCAAAGGCCTTGGCCAAGTTAAGGCAAGCTGTATGTACTGACCCTTCCTCATCCAGGGCCTTGGTGATAGTCTCAAAGAAGTCAGCCAGGTTCAACAGGCAAGACCCGCCCTTGACAAATCCAAACTGGGTGGGGTTAAGTGCTTGGAGATTGCCTTTATCATTGTTTATGAGGTCATAATAATATGCTCCATGGCTTTACATATCAGACTTGTCAAGCTAATGGAGGCAATAGTTTCCAGGGTCAGTAGTGGCACCACCTTTGTGCAAGGGGATGACAGTGACAGTTTTCCACTCTGATGGAATGAAGCCTGTACTGTAGTTGAATAGGATGCTCAATGGTGAAGCTAGTTTTTTGCTGGAGATGGTGCAGAATACAGCCTGGGATACTATCAGGTTTCATGGAAGCTGTGTTCTTTGCTTTGGATAGGTCTTTTAACACTTGATTTATAGAGATGTGAGGTGCAGGACAAGTATCAGGGGATGTTGAATGGGCCTTTGGGGGGGATAGGAGGGTGAAGTTTGTGCTGAACCTATCTGCTAGCAGGTTGGCTAAGTCAACAAACACATACACACATACCCTTACTATCTTCCATCATATAGATATAGCAATTTTTGTTTAAATGCCATGTTAATGAATAGGATTTTATGTGATGTTGGCCATTAGCCTAGTAATTTCCTACAACCCTATGAGCATTGCACATGTCAATGTTGCTGTTGTCTACATGTGCTATGTTGAGATGTGGTTGTACAGTAGTCCTGCAACAGTGTATTCCAATCTGTAATTTGGGGTAATGTATCGATGTCTGCTGCTGCCATTTGATTACATGTTCCTTCCATAAAAGCTTTAGTAATATGCCTCCTGATAACTGTTGACATGGGATGATATTATGTATATTGTTGGCTTAGTAAAATGTGTTTTTGTAGTGGAGTATATTAACATTCTATGCAGTTCTCATTCACCCATCACAGTGACACTTGCAGTATGGCACAGGTGTCCATGTGTATACCTACCATCATTAAATACTATGTGACATACATCAGTATAATGTCATAATGATTATATGGGGACAAGCGTCATTTCATCAATGTTGCAATGCTGCTATATACACAAACATATAACTAGTTCAGATTCAATTGCAACCTTGGTGAATTCATTGTATGCATAATTCTCTTGCTATTCACATGGATTATTGAGTTGGTCCCCAGCGGCATTGTGTGACTGTCAGCATTTATGTCAGTAACTGTTCCCCATGAGTCATGTGCACATAATTTGTAATGTGTTCAAATATTTTATCAAGGCACTCACACACAGCTTTACAATGAAAAAAATATATAGGCAAATGATGTGCAATTGGTGTAATTAAGTGACATAGGCAGAGTTGTATGACTATGTGAACAGTTCCACAGTCTGGCATGTGACACATACCCACACTGTATTTGGAGGAATTTTCACAAATCATTTTGTAAATAAGTACAAAATGTTAAGTAGAATGCACAGCTAAGCACAGAGCTGTTTGTAAGTGGCCCCACCCATACTCAACCATGAGGAATCAACAATCTGATAGCTGACAGATTTGGATCAAACTTCACACACACACACACACCCCCCCCCATCCATGCTGACCATCACCCAAAGTATATATTCAAACATTACTCAGCTTATTTTCTCAAGAGATCAGCTCATATGTGCACTCTCTAATGCTAAAAACACAGCATCAATGGGCTCAAACAACATACAAAGTTGTCTTTTCAATGACATAAAGCCTGACCTATTAGATACAGTTGGATCCTTCCTTAACCACAGTTTTCCAACAGGCTATGTTCTGGCAAAATGGTAGATGGCAACAGTCATCCATCTGAACAAGGGTAGACCATAGACCCATATGCATGACTCATGTCATCTGTAAAGCAATCAAAAGAATCATTCTGGACCTTATCAGAAAGGATACAGGTAGTCTCCTGACTGTGTACCCAATCCATTTATGATTTTTTTAAGGTTACATCATGTCTGCTAAATCTGTTTGACTTCTTCAAGAAGGTCACCAAGGGCATGGATGAGGAAAAGACTGTGCATCCCGCTTAACTTGATCTAGCCAAGCATTTGACACAAATCCACCCTTGAGTAATACAGAGAAACTGTCTCAACTGGGCATAAACCCATACATCACCAAGTGGGTAGCTAAATGAATCACCGACAGGGCATGTACTGTTGAAGTGCATGAATTTATCTCCAGCAAGAGGCCAGTTACCAGGGCCATAATACGGGGTTTGGTACTATGCCCTTTCCTGTTTGGTATTTAATTCTCAGTAGTCAGGATAAACTTAGCCTTTTTCTAACCAACTTTGAGGATGACTGCTAATTGTGGACAATCATTAAATCCATGAATGCTCTTGATATACTGCAGAAAGTATTAATGCACAAAAATGATTGGTGCCAGAGCCATACAGACACACTAAATGAGCATGAAAGCATAATTATTCCCTTTTGGAAAACAAATACCCAAAGTAATTACACTATACAATGCACAAATGTATGAGAAGATCCAGTGGTATGTGATCTTGGTACTCAGGTTGATAGTAGTCGGAACTTCAAACACTATGTGTACACAGTGGTGACAAGTCCCTTGCCTGTGTCAAAACTCATAAATATGGGCATACTTTCCACATCGAAGTACATTATAATTCCATTGTACTCATCCTTCATCACACCAATAATTAAGTACAGTGCACCCTTTTGTATGTACCACACTACACATCTACAACAGCTAGAGCAACCCCAGAGTTTTTGTATAATGAAGATACATGGCATAAGCAAGTCATATGCAGAAAGCTTGAAAGCCCTATCAATTGTATTATATCTTCTACAGACTACTAAGGGTTGATCTGTGTCTGGCCTACATTCCAGTCTCCAACCGGCCCTGAGGCAAATGTCATAAATTGCTAACAAAAACTGCATGAGAGTCACTTGTTCCAAGGATGTTAAATAGACTCTGACATAATTCATGTCATAGAGATAGGTACATCTCTCAGATACTACCCATTTTCCAGAACAAACTTGCCATTCATGCAAAGCAAAGGCTTTTCCTGACCCTCTTCAAGTGCAACCTAGATCAACAGATGGTTAATCATTCTGAAGAAGTCCCATATTTAGTGTGTAAGGATAAAAGCACTTGACTAAGATTTTTATTGTGTTTGGATTTTATTATAGTACATTTAGATTATTCACTAGCCTGGATTTTATTTGGTTGCCTTGCATACATACAGTGTGGTATGGAGGTCTATAGAGTGGTTATTAAAGTCTTATTTAGTTTATTTGAGCCACTTTATTGCTAGGTTGCTGGGTTATGTTTTTGTGGTACATGTCTTGTGTTTGACACGTGCTGGCAGAAAGTGTGCTTCATTTATTGTTTGGTATGTGAACAACATCATAGTGACAGCTTCCTCACTCACTGATGCTAGACTTTCTAGTTCTGTGGTTTCTGTGCACATGGCCATACTGATGCATTGCCATGAGGCTCACATAACATAGTACCATTCATTATAATGGATCACTTCTTAATTCACACATTTATTGCAGATGCTGCAGAAAATATCCATTGCTATTACATGTGACAGATGTATGCAATACATAGCTATGTGTAGGGAATCTACTCGTAATAGTGTGTTGTTTTTAAGTGTTGTTACCTATATGGCCGAAACCTATATGTCATCCAGGGATGCTTAAGTGAAGTGTATTACTTTTGGCACAGTGACCTCTCACACATCTTATCTGACATAGATAACTATTCTTTGTGATCATACCCATTAGGATTTGACAGTGCAGACTTCCCTTTAAGGTGTTATACAAAATAAATGTGTGAAATGTCTTTTAGTGATGCACCTCATAAATACACAGCTCACTGACAACATTGATGGCATGGGTTAGATTCCTGAAGGTGCGGATTTTGTGGCTTATGTGTCATGCATGCAAACCTACAGGTTTAACAATGTCCCTCTTAGCCCCACCAAAAAGTGGTCATTTTTGATGAAGGTGTGTTGAATTCCCCTTACAGAACACTGTCAAATCATTACAGTTGCACAAGTCTGTTCCTGTAAAACATGTATAGTAACTTATAATGATATATTATGTCAGTGTCACAGATTAATGGCAGTATTATTATCAAATTGTCTATGATTGTGCCTGCTACTATCTAATATTGTCCATTGAGTCTGTTGCTATGTGTCCCTGATTGGTTGAGAGGTATACTGACATTTCAGTCATATTCTAGCAAGTCATTTTGCAGACTTTCACAATATGGACATACCCCATATTGTATATACCATCCTTGCAAAATGTCCTTTCCATTGATTATGTCAGTGATGTTTATATCACAGCCATTCCTCTCTGTTGACTTGTAACCTTGTGTGACAGTTATATATGTGTATGCATATATATATATATATATATATGTATATATATATATATATATATATATATATATATATATATATATATAAAACGATATGATGATATAAATATACTCACAGAGGTGGTATAAACAGCAATACAAACTGGGCTGTGTACAGATGTGTTTAATTTTATGCAACCGACTTGTCTTTGGAGTGTACTTACATTGACATGCCCTGATCGTGTGTGCATTATGATGTTTCACATGTCCTCCTCCTCTTTCTTTATTCCTACCATTAATGTCTTTGGCCCTTTTCAATATTCACACTTCTCCAGACTAGTGTATTTCTAGTGCATACTATTTAACCTTGATGATCATCACAACATCCTATACTATAGTATGCCAAAAAAAATGTTGTAGTGTACATTGCACTGAGTGTTACTACTGCAGTCATTGCATTACTTTTAGCTCTGGGGAATATTGTGGCTGTCTGTGCAGTTTTGCAGAGGACATTTGCCTGTAGGTAAACTTTTCTGCATGTTCAATATCCATTTCTGCTGCTCTACATGGTTTTCTGGCCAACAACATTGTTGCTGGCTGTGGAATTGTGCTTGTATCCATGTAAGCACGATGTGCAGCATGCATATGCAATTAGCACTGCTGCTCATCACGCAGACCCCTAAACTCCTTGTAGACTTCACACTAAGCCTAAATGGAGTTTATCGACTCTCCAGGCAAGACTTTATTATAATACACTGTTCCTATAAATGCATAAGCATTTCCCACACATTTAGTTTTAGTTGTATAAAGATTTAATAAAAAATAAATTCCTGTGATTTTAAAGAGTGGAATAATGTGTAACATTATGTAAGAATGAATTCTGTGTTCATCCTTTGTCTCTCTTCTCCCTTTTTCTCCTTTTTTCTTATTTTAGTGATGCATTGCTTTGTACTTCATTATTCTCTTTCCCTCCCATTTATGTTAATTTGTATACAAGTCCAGAATCCTTAGAAGCAACCCAGCCACATACTACCCAGGTTAGGCAAGGCTTACCTGCTGCCCATCAAGGGACATCCTCTCATGGTCAGAGTGGTAACACCAGTCCTTTAGGCACCATGGCACGTGTCAGCATGGTAAGCTTCCTTGAGCACAAGCTTCAACTTCAGGATTTGGTTGAAGATGTAGTGTAACAGGTAATGAATAGATGCCTTCATCAGTCCAAGATTTTCTTCAGTGGGTAGAAAGATGACTGCCCTAAATGACACCAAACACCATGACCATGCCACCACAGACCTTGCCTATCAGGCAGTGGAAATGTTGGAGGTCCTGAGAAGTGGGGATTGTTGTTGTGCTGGAGTCCACTTCACCCTCTCCTTTCCTTATCCTCTCTCTACACTCACTTACCTACTTTTCCTCCAAATTACACTTATATATATATATATATATATATATATATATATATATATATAAAATAAAAATATGGGGGGTTATCCAGCAGCAAAAGTATAGTACCTCTCCATCCCCAGCTCTTCCAGCACAACCCTTTTCATGTTTTCCTCCTTTGTTCAGCTATTTATCTCTTTCATTTTTCAATCGTTCCTATTTTCCCCTTCAGTTCTTTATAGAAATCTTCAGGGTGTCCACGTAAGGATACCCCTATATAAAAGATATTAACCGTATTCATTTTAAAAGATATTAATAATAAATGCTTCACTTTCTGCCACTTGCCTTTAGTCCTTCAAGCATTACTACACATAGCATCGTCCATCCTCAATATCTATGTACAAATTGCACAAAGCCTGAGAGTTTCATGAAGTACTTCACATATAGTTAAGGATTACCTTAAGGTATTTTGCATTTTTACCATAAGGAGACAGGATTCTTAGAACTCCTTCACATTTACTTAGTGTGAATAACCTGTTCTTACTGTATCTACATATTGGTGTAGTGGCACTCTTCAAAGCCACACAAGTGGGAAACTCCAGACTATAAATTCCACCTACAAGCACTTTTAAGATACTGTGTTTACCCTGCATTTAGAGCTGTTAGCTCCAAACAATTAGTTTGATAAGGCAAAATATCCATGTGTCTTGTCCAGAAAATGTTAAAAATTTATAAAATCATTTTACAGCTATTGGCACTTATAGATAGTGTCAAACTAAAATCAGAAATCAGAATAGATATATGTTTAACTATCAGCAACATTTGTAAAACTGCCATTGTAATATAAAATGTTATTCATTCTTATCAAATTTACAGATACAAAAGTTATCAAAAATACAAATATAAATAGTGTTGCTATTACTGTATGCCTCAAATAACATATTTTTGTAAAAAAGAAAGATTTTCATTTTTAAACTATTTTAACTTATTTTTATTGTTTTTGAATTGCATCCAAACTATGTTACCAGGCAAAAACACGCAAATAAAAAATCAGGTATAAAGAGTGACAGGATAAACATAGTTCATTCTTATGGAAGACAATAACAAGTTGAAAGCTTCTTAGCTTATATAGATCAATCTAAAATCCCAGCTCTAAAATACAATATGCCTCAGACAGTTTAAAAAGACCTATAATCCACCAATATAGCTTAGAAATTCTCCCATTTTTTCCTTAAAACTTTACACTAATTCCTCCACCATTTCTATTAGCAGGGACCAAACCTCAAGATAATTCTCTGAGGGCAGAGCAACAATATCCTAATCTCCCTTGTAAATATTATCATGACTACTAGTTCAGTGGTCACAACATTAAACCTTCTATTTCAAACATTCCATGACATAACTTTCAGTTTAGTTTACCAAGAAATGAACCCCCTGATCTCTACACATTTTTGCCATCATGGAACAGGCACATATAGCCCTAACATTCTCTGAAAATTAATTTTTTCCACCATCTATACCAATACCCACGTAACTAATTGGAACTTAAAACTTCAGTCATTTTTTTTTTCCTTAACCATGCTTTTCCATATAAGTATATAACTGATGTTCATAATACCTCATCATATCTCAAATCCACTGTATTTTGCTCTAACGCCTGTGAAATAACTTAGTATTTTAGGAATGCCATCCTCTCCTTCCAAAATCCCATCACCCTGTCTCCCCTTTCCCACCCAAAACCCTGCCTAAGCAACTACTAATACTGCTGTCCTAAACATTCCCATATTCCATCTGGGTTTCCCACTGACTCTCATCCATATTTCTGAACCAGACCCTCATGATCGCTACCTTTACTCTTTCTCTTCTCTTCCATTTCTTGCCTCTTTGTCAATGTCCCATAATATAAATGAATGAAAAATAAAATGACTTCTTTTTTGCTTCTGATATTAATTTCATGTAGTACAATCATAACTTAGTGAGGAATCCATCCAACCATACCACTTAGACAATTCTACAGTCTCTTCCTGATCACTTGGCTATGATGCTAAACTGTCCTATCAATACCAAGCTTTCAATTTTTAGGCATCATATACTACCTCTGCTAAATTCTTAGTATATTTTTCAGTCCTCAGACCCACATCCTTAGTTCCCCAAATCACATCCTACACTGCTTCTCACAATTCAGCTCTTCACTCCTCTTTCAAATAAATGCCGACTTCTTTCATCTGCTCAATGGTTTCCTCCATGATTAATTTTCCTAAGTCACTGTATATCATAATCTGCATACGATACAGCCTGTCCCCATTTCCCTTGTACTACCCCCTTGTTACAACATTGACTACAGTAACTACCCCATAGTTCTAGCTCTCTGTGGAATTGTATATACTCCATACATTGTCTTTATAAATTTCACTAACTAAATTTGATAAAGTTTTCCTGCCATCATCCATTCCTCTTTGACTAAATACTGCTTACTCAGGATAGCGCCTGTCCTCAATCTATTTCCCATCATTCCTTCTCCCTCCTCTCTTCTCTTCCATTTCTCCACTTGTTGCACACACTTTTCTCCTACATTCAGCCACATGCATTTCAAGATTGTACCTCTTCCTACACTTCTATTCAGCCTCCTTCTCCTTTATAACTAATCTGTCACTGTGATCCATTTCTCATATAACCTAGTGCAAAACACTTCCTCAGATGCTGTCTGTAAATGTGTTAAGTTAACTGTAGCTATTTATAGAAAGTCAAACCTAGAAAACTACCCCTCCAATATACTTCTAAGATGTCAAACGAATTCCTTCATATTCATCTCTTCTTCCCATGCCATATAAATGTCTCTCACTGTTTTTTTCTGTTTGTCAAACCTTTATTCTCTGAGGAAATTAGAAGGTGTCATGCCATATGCAACATGTCATGTAACCAAAGATCATTGTTTGATAATATCTATTCTTTCATACAGAAAATGTTCTGCTTCCATGCGTTTTTACTACCATGTTTTCTCATTAATTATAGAATTCAGATAAGTAGATGTTCTTCGTCTCCCATTGCTGCAGTCCTTACATATGGGTACTCCGCTGTCCACAATCGGCCCGAATACCAAAGGGCTAGAACCGGTGTCGGTCATCGGCGCCCGATACTGACGTCAGTACGTGTCAGTACAAATGCGCATGACCGACGCCATAACCTCAGTCTTTCTTGCCGCATGGTCCTAAGCAGAAGCAGCATTTGCAAGTGCCGTTCGGCGTTCTGGAATTGTCAGTTTTCGAGTTTCAGACCGAAGACCAAGTTGGGCTAAGTACCCCGTTGGGGACGCTTTTGTATTTTTCTTGCCTCAGTATTGCCGGATGTCAGAAAAAGTTAATAACTGTATTTCTTGTGGGAAACAGATTCCTCATAGGGATTACCATTCACTCTGCATTCCTTGTTTAGGGCCTGAGCACGACGTTGTTGGGTGTCGCTTTTGTGCTACTTTTAACAAGCGTACTATTAAACGTCGGTTGGACTGTGCTAGGCTGGTGTTTGCAAACGCGTTGTAATTACAACATGCCGTCGGATTCTCCGACGACTGGTTCTTCTAAGAAACGCAAAGAAAAGTCTTTGCAGTCCAAACTGGATGAGTCGTCCACTCCGGACGCCGGTTCTATAGTACCACTGGCTACTTCAGCGGCTCCTTCTGAAAGTTTACCTGAGTCTCAAGGGGAGCCTTTGTTACTGCAGGAAGTGGCTTCTCCTGTGTTGGGCCAGGCTGAGGGTGCTTCTCTGTTGTCAGTGGTTCCCTCCCCTCATAGGGTAGTTTGGCCTCCTCCTTCTCAAAGCAAAGCCCATTCTAAGTCTAAGTCTGCCCCTGCTGGTGCTAGTCCCCAGGGTCCAGCTCCTAGGAAGCACATGTTAAAGATGGCTGAAGATTTGATTACTTTAATTAGGGGTTCTATGCCCCCCCCTGTGAAGAGGCCCAGGGTAGAGACAGAGTTGGAGGGTTTGGTTCAGTCTTCCAATGAGTCAGATTCCTCTGTAGAAGAACTTCAGGATTTCCCTCCCTATTCTGATTCGGAGGCTGTGGACACTACTCCCTCTGCGTCCCCTCCAGAAGATTTTTCTTTCTCTGAGACTTTGCATTCCATGAGGGAACATTTCAAATGGGAGGGCCAGGATTATTCTGATTCTCGTAAAAGACTAAGAGAATTCTTGTTTTTGCCTCAGCATAGGCCCTTGGCTATTCCCCCTGTACTGGATGTTGTTCAGGATGTATTTTCTGAGGCTGCCCTTAACCCAGATTCTCTGCCTCCTGCCCCGGTTAAACCAGATAGATACTACAGGGTTCCGGAAGCTCACAAGTACTTATATAAGAGTCCTAGGGCTGATCCAGAAACTATTACTCAAGGCCCCAAAGGTGTTAGGGCTTCTGTGGTTAAGAATCCAGTTCCTCTGGACAAGGATGCTAGGGCCCTGGATAGGTGGGGTAAAAAACTGTATACCTCTTCTACTTTGGCTATGAGAGCTTTAAATTGTCAGTTTCATATGCTCCGGTATCAAAATTATTTGCTGGGCCAATTGAAATGTAAAGTTGATGCTTTAGCTGAGGGTATTGAATGTAAGGAGCTTCAGGATTTAGTGCATGCTTCAGACCAAGTTGGTAAGCATTCTTTGCAGTGTGGTTTTGATGCTTTACAGGCTTCTTCCAGGGTGGCTGCTACTAGTTCAGTTGTTCGTAGGCATGCTTGGCTTAAAGATCAGACCTTGTCGGAGCATGTTAAGGCTCGAATTATGGATGCTCCTCTACAATCTGATGTTCTTTTTGGTCCTCCAGTAGAATCAGTTTTGAAAAAAATGGAGGGAAAAGCTAAGTCTATGCAGACAGTTAAGGACTTTTTACAGGTTCAGCCCCCTAAGTTCAGTAGGAATTGGCCTGCTAAGGGATGGTCTTTCCCCTCTTCGGATTTTCAATCTAGGGGCAGGTCGAGGCGAGGTAGAGGTAGGGCTTCCTCTCAGGGCCCTGTTACTTCTAGGTCTTTGAGTTCTTCTACCCCTTCTGCCGGGGAGGGCAGGGGTCAGTCCTTTCGGAAACAGACCCAATGACCCGTGTCTTCAGCTGCCAGACTCTGCCTTGCTGGCAGCCCCTCTAGGAGGAAAGCTGGGACTTTTCAAAAGGAATTGGCATTTGGTTACCCAAGACAAATGGGTATTGGACATAATAAATCGAGGCTACAAATTTTATTTTCACACATTCCCTCCTTTCAGAGGTATGTCGGATGTGCCTCATCAGCAAAGACTGGAAGCACAGACGCAAATTTCTTCTCTGCTTCAGTTGGGAGCAATACAGGAAGTACCTTCTGCAGAAAGAGGCACAGGGTTTTATTCCCGTCTTTTCTTAGTGCCAAAGAAAGGAAATACTTGGAGGCCAATTCTGGACTTGTCCATTCTAAATACCTTTCTGGAAATTCCAAAATTCAAGATGTTGACACTGCAACAGCTGTTACCTATGCTGGGCAAAGATCACTGGATGGTGACTCTGGATCTCAAAGAGGCCTATCTTCACATTCCTATCAGGCCCAGTTGCAGGAAATTCCTGAGATTTCGGAATGGGAATTTGCATTATCAGTTCTCTGCATTGCCCTTTGGCTTGTCTACTGCGCCCAGGGTATTCACAAAAGTCCTGGCTCCAGTAATAGCTTTTCTCAGACTAACAGGGATTCAAATTTATCTTTATCTGGACGACTGTTTGATTCTGGCTCAAGGCAAGCACGAACTTCTTCAACATCTGCAGTATGTAATGACAGTTTTGAGATGCCTAGGGTATTCTGTGAACGAAATAAAGTCCAGTCTAGTACCCTCTCAAGAGATGTGTTTTCTGGGTGTGAAACTGAATACAGCTACTCAGATGGCATTTTTTACCCCGGACAAACAAAGAAATCTTCACTTATACTTCCAACAGCTATCAGTAATGTCCAGGCTGACTGCAAGGACAGTCCTTCAAGCCTTGGGGTTCATGGCATCTTGCATTCTAGTACTTCCCAATGCCAAACTGCATATGAGGAAGCTACAATGGTATCTCAAAAGCGTTTGGACTCAACACTGCCACGATTTGGACACTGTCATTCGGATTCTACCTTGCATTCAGAAAGAATTTCTGTGGTGGGCTCAGGAATGTCACCTAAACAAGGGGCTCTCTGTGACCCAACCAGAGGCAAGTCAGATATTAACGACAGATGCCTCGGAGTCAGCCTGGGGAGCTCATTTCAGAGGAAAATGGATTCAAGACCTTTGGCCCCCAGAGCTACTTCACTTGCATATCAACATGAAAGAGATGCTGGCAGTTCAATTTGCTTTGGAAGGATTCAAGAGCCTACTTCACCCAGGACTGGTGTTGATTCGAACAGACAACACGACTGTCATGTGGTACATCAACAAGCAAGGGGGAACTCATTCTTACCCTCTTTGCAGACAAGCAATGCTGTTATGGGAAACTGCTTTGAATCTGCACATCACTCTTCGAGCACAGTTTCTGCCAGGAGCACAAAATTCTTTAGCAGATGTTCTGAGCAGACAGATTGTGGATCCTCACGAATGGAAGTTGGACCCTCAGGTATTTCTTCAGTTGACAATGGCTTGGGGAACTCCGGACATAGATCTGTTTGCTTCTCCTCTGAATTTCCAACTGCCACTGTTTTGCACAAGGCTATTTCATCCAAAAGCCTGGAAAATAGATGCACTATCCTTCAGTTGGAGCAACCTTCACGTGTATGCTTTTCCTCCTTTGCCTCTTCTTCCAAAGGTGCTGTTGAAAGTCAGGAGGGACAAACCTTGCATGATCCTTATAGCACCGGATTGGCCTCGTCAGCATTGGTACCCTCTGTTGAGGAGCTTGATTCATGTACCACCTTGGCCATTACCACAGATTCCTCACTTATTGTTTCAGGAAAACAATCATTTTCTCAATGTCAGGGTGCAATCCCTACACCTGACAGCCTGGCGCATTCTGTTTTAGAGAAGGAGGACCTTCGGCTCCCTCAACAAGTTCTGGATGTTATTTTGGAAGCCAGGCGTCCTAGTACTCGAAAAGTTTATGCTGGTAAATGGAAGAGATTTTTTCTTTGGAGTTCAGCTGAAGGCTTTGATGTCGAATTGCCTAATTTGAGTTGTACATTGCAATATTTGACTGTTTTATTGGACAAGGGTTTGTCCTTCTCTTCTGTAAAAGTGCATGCTGCAGCTATTTCTGCTCACTATGATTGTGACCCTCCTTTATTTTCACATCCATTGGTTAAACAGTTTCTTAGAGGGGCAAAGAATATAAGACCCCCACGGAGGGCTCCTACTCCTACCTGGGATCTTAAATTTGTTTTGGAAAAGCTGACTCTGCCTCCTTTTGAACCTTCAGCTACAGCTGAATTGCAGTTGTTGTCTTGGAAGACTGCTTTTTTATTGGCTGTTACTTCTGCTAGAAGGGTATCTGAATTACAGGCCCTCATGGCAGTGGAACCTTTTCTGATTTTTCACAATGACAGAGTTTCCTTATGTACTAATCCTACTTTTCTGCCTAAAGTGATTTATAATGTGGCATTGAACCAGTCTATACATTTGCCTACTTTTTATGCTAACCCCCAAAATGAAGGGGAAAAAGTTTTGCATTCTTTGGATGTACATAGGCAGTTAAGGTATTATTTGAGCAGAACCAAAGAGTTCAGAAGATCTCAACAATTATTTGTTTCTTTTGCTTTGACTTCACGAGGGAAAGCTGTCTCGAAACAAACTATTTCCAAGTGGATTGGCCATTGTATTGCGTTTTGTTACTCTCATCATGGACAGGATGTTCCAGTTGGGATCAAGCCTCATTCTACTAGGGCTACGGCCACTTCTACTGCTTTTTTGAGAGGGGTAGCTACTAAAGACATTTTAGAAGCAGCTACTTGGAGTTCTATACATACCTTTACAAAGCATTATCATTTACCTCTTTATTCTAGGTCTAGGGCTGGGTTTGCCACTGCAATCTTACAGGGCATGTCAGCAGCTCCTGATGCTATTTAGTTGCCAGCCTCCCTTTTTTCCATTGCTCTGGGATTCTACCCATATGTAAGGACTGCAGCAATGGGAGACGAAGAACATAGTACAGTTTTGTACCTACCATAAATGTAGATGTTCGAGGATCTCCATTGCTGCAGTCCAATTTTCCCTCCCTCCTTCCCCCCTTTTTCTTTTTAGGTTGGGTTTGGGTGGTGTTTTTTGTATTCTGACATCTGGGGCAAGAAAGACTGAGGTAATGGCGTCGGTCATGCGCATTTGTACTGACACGTTCTGACGTCAGTATCGGGCGCCGATGACCGACGCCGGTTCTAGCCCTTTGGTATTCGGGCCGATTGTGGACAGCGGAGTACCCATATGTAAGGACTGCAGCAATGGAGATCCTCGAACATCTACAGTTATGGTAGGTACAAAACTGTACTTTATGCCCTCCTACAAGACTGAAAGTCTCATGTTATTCTACATTCTCATAGGAGCAATAACTGATTTCTGCTGGTGATATTTTTTTTTTTTTATCATCTTGCTGTTTTATTGTTATTGTATAAATGTTGACATTTTTTTTTAAATCTCTTTATTTTTCTATTCAACCATTAACAGTAAATAACATCAGACAAACATACACAAACAAGCTATATATGCAACTATATACACTTACACATTGCCCAAAATAAACACAAAGGATAGTACAGTAAACAGATATTAATTTCAGTATATGTTCAAATAACACTCTCCAACATTCTTTAAGATATGGTTTCTGGTTAATGTTGTGGAACAAGTATCTATATGCTTTAAGGTGTTTAATAGCCAGAGTCTTGAACCCTTCCCAAGATAATAAGTGCCCATTTTTCCAGTTAAGAGAGATATAGTATTTTACTAACATAAATATGGAAATCAGAATTCTATATTTCGCGTCTGATAGGCCTGGGGGAGGAATGTGTAGGAGAGTGAATTTCCATGAGAGGGTTGATTTTTCATAGCCATTTTTTTCCAGTAGGACTCTTAGGGCACACCATAGTTTATAAGAGCATTTGCAGCTCCAAAATATATGAAAGAGATCATCTTTTTGATTTTGACAGGCTTGACATTGAGGGGAGTAATTAGGGTATATTTTGTTGATTATTTCAGGGGTAAGGTATGCATTGTTCATTATCATGAGCTGGGTATATTTAAGTTTCTTTAGGGGTATGTGTTTAACGCTAACTCTTATGACATTTGAAATCTGGTTATGTGTAATAGAGGGATCTTGCTTTAACCAATATTTAGAGAAAATGGGCTCATTGTGTATTTTGAAAGCCATGATAACTTTGTAGGTATTTGAGGTAATTTTCTTTTTAAGGAGGAATAGTTTCCACAGTGCATTGCAAGTTGAGATATCCTTATCAGTTACCATGGGGTGGTCTAGGTACAAATGGACTAACTCTCTGATTTGTCTTAATATAATTGTATATTTTTTGGGTAAGTTCATGTTAATTTTCATATCAGAGACGGTCTGTTGCTTGAAGGGGAAGAGGTCAAACATGTTTGTATTCCTGAGAAGGGGGTATTGGTCTAGGTTTACCATACAGCCGTTCATCATTAGATTAGGGTTGAGATGTAATGGTTGTAGAGTGTTAAAGGCAGGGGTCAGGTTTAAAGAACTAAAAAGGTTTTGTAGTGACTTTATATTAGATTTAATGCTTTTATGCAACTTAGTCTTGCCTAAGCTTTCTTTATTCAAAAAAGGGAGAGCAGAGGGATTAAGGTTTAGAGATCTGACATAATTGCTAAGAAGTATGACCCAGGCTGGACACTACGAAGTGTAGTCCTTGATGTAGGAAGCAATGTTTATGCTTCTACTCCCATTGATTATTTCATAGTATAGTTTAAAATCTGGCAACCCAAGGCCTCCTTGCTCATTAGGGAATGTAAGTTTCATGTAACTAATCCTAACAGATTTGGGGGACCATATAAAATTTGAAATAAATGAGAAAATAGTTTTAAAGAATTTGTTGTGTAGTGTAATATTTGTCGCATTAAAAATATATAGAAATCTAGGAAATATATTCATTTTTATGATTGCAGTTCTGGCTAGGATTAGACGTTTAAGTTTAGCCCATCTGTTTCAGTCATTTTGAACACTCAACCATAATTTAACTATATTGCTCTGGTATTGAGCAGGATGTTCCTGAAAAAACATATTCCCAGGTAGTGGAAGTGTTTAATATTTATGCCTGTAGTAGGGAATATGTTTGGAAATGGGGAAGACATATTTATCGGGAATAATAATGATTTATCTCTGTTGAGTTTGTAGTTTGCTAATTTGGAAAAGGTGTTAATGGAGGACATTATTTTCTCAAGATTGGAACTAGGTGAAGTAAAATAGATGTTTATATCAGCATGGGCTGATAAGGGAAGTTTAGTGTTAAATAGAACAGGAGTACGATGGTAGGTTTTCTGTTTGATTAGTAAGAATAAGGGTTCAATGTATAGGTTGAATAATAGCAGAGAGAGGGGACATCCTTGTCTAGCACCATTATAAATTTCTATTCTGTCGGATACCTGATTATTTATTTGTAATATAGTATATGCATTAGAGTACAGAGTTTTAATCTTGTTAATAAATAAGTTTGGTATGTTGAAATATGGCAGAATATCAAATAGAAATTCTGTACTGATTCGGTCAAAGGCTTTGGATGCATCAATAACTAGAGAGTATAAAGGACTTTTGGCCAGAGAAGAGAGAGAAATCATAGCGTCCAATGTAAGGGTGTGGTCTGTTGTTTGTCTGTGCATAATGAAGCCAGATTGTTCAGGCGAAACAATATTAGAAATGACTGCATTGAGTCTATTGGCTAGAATCGTGGCCAAGATCTTCATATCCATGTTAACAATAGAGATGGGTCTATATTCCCAAGGGTTTTTTGAATCAGCATTATGTTTAGGGATAAGGATAGTTCTAGATGCGTTAAGGTGGATATCTTTATATCCAACTCTGATAATATGATTAAACAGCAAAAGCAGAGCTTTGGAAATTTTGGGTGTGAAAGATTTATAAAATTCGGCCGTGAAGCCATCCGGTCCAGGGGATTTGTTAGATTTTAATTTATTAATTGCCAATGTAATTTCTTGTTGTGTAATTTCCCTGTCAAGGGAGTCTTTTTGATTCTTAGTTAGCTTGGGGAAGGATAAGTTGTTTAAGAAACTTTGTAGTTCTGCTTTGTCTATATGGCTTTCAGGAGGACTGTAAAGTTGAGAGTATAAGGACTCGAAAAGTTTGATAATGTCATGTGTATTCTGATATTCTTTCCCCTGATAAGATATTTCCAAAATAAAGGGAGATGTTCTGTTTTAGTTTATCACTCTGGCCAAAAATTTAGAGGGGAATTGGGCTAGTTCCGAATAATTTGTTAAGGTTTTTATCTCGTGAAAGGTAAGATTCTCGGCTTGTAAAGATATAAGTTCCTTTTGTAGTTGAATGATTTCATTCTCAGATTCAGGTGAATATTTTAGTTGAATTTTGGCCTCGAGCTTATATATTTTATTTGTTATATCTGTTTCATTTTTATTATATAGTTTCTTGTAATATGAAGCTTTGTTTATAAGGAAGCCTCTAATCATTGCCTTAGTGGCTGCCCAGGAAAAGTCTAAAGAGGTTGGGAGGGAATTACAGGATTGGAGAAATTGGTCCAGATAAGACTCCACATGAGAGAGTATTTCTTCCTGCTTTAGAAGGTTAGGGTTTATACGACACCAAATAGCTTTGTTGTTTAAAGATCTTGTAGGGGGGCTGTTGAATGGAAAGGGAGATCTTGGAGTGGTCAGAAAGGCTTCTAGGATCCGTGAGAAAAGAGATGTCAAAATTATTAAATATTGAGTAGATTAGAAAGAAGTCCAGCCTGGACCAACTTTTAGCACAGTTAGAAAAGAAGGTGAATTTGTTATTTTTTGAGGTGCCATTTAGAAAAATATAAGGGTCAAATAAGTTATAGTCTTCTTTCAATTCAGATATAGTTAAGGATGCAGATTTATTAAAATTAGCTTTACTGTTTGTCCTGTCATTTTTTGGATCCTGGATAGAGTTCCAGTCACCCCCTACGATGTAATAATTGTTAGGAAATAATGAAAGTGATTTGTAAATCTGCATAATAAAATTGTGTTGCCCGGAGCAAGGGGAGTAAATATTAATAATTAAGATAGGTTTATCTAGTTGAGGGCAAGTTGTAGTAAAATTACACCACCTACCTTCATTGTCTGTGTCAAAACTAATTATGTCGTGTACAAATTTATTTTTAATTATTATAGCAACACCTGCGCTATTGGATTTAGCTCCAGATGCAATAATCGTTTTAACCCACGGTCTCCCTCTGTCCTGATCCCACTGATGGTTAAGTAGGTAAGTTTCCTGGACCAGTATAATATTAGAAGCAGATTTAAACCCCAGATGCATAAACAGTTTTTTTTGTTTAACGCTTGTAACCCTTTGATGTTCCAAGACTCTATATCAACCATTTGTGCACCATATTATAAAAAGTAAGTAAAATGTGAGATATGGAGAATGCAAAGCTGCTTAAGAATAGTAGCAGTTTAAATGAGAGTGTTTGGGCAAGGATAAGAAACCCTTCCTGCTTTAATACCGTGCCTAACCACCTCCCCATTGGCCTGGAAGGGGCAGGGATATTTAGAGATAGTGTAACATAAGAAAGGCTTTTACAAAAGCTCTGTGTCCTCACCCAAAAGGTGAAACTAATATATCCCATGTTGACCAAACTATAACTACAGAATCTAGGATGCATAACAATCCCAAACAGGTTAGACAACTAGACTCATAGCTCAGCTACCTAAATCTTAAACTAAGAGCTATTCATTTGTGTATCTAAGGGTCAGCTGTATCTATCCATGATATTTAACAGTATTATTTGGAAAGTAAGTTAGTGTTACATTATTTGTATACACCTTTTCTTTTACAGCTGACATCAAAGTACTTACTGAAAGGAGGAGAGAAGAAAAAAAAACAAACTTAGTTATTATTATTGATTATCAAGGTTAATCAGGGATATAATTCAGGTACATTCTTGTGAGTAGGTGTATTACTATTTACGCAGAATATGTAGTGATGAAGCTCTTAGGCCCCAAGAGTAAAGGATCATAACAGAGCAACTAGAGTTATGGTGATACTCGGAGGACTCCAGATATAGTAAACAATGCCCTATTCAGGAGATCGAGACATCTCAGAGCTGCTTATATTGAAGTAATTCCTGTAGTAAAGAAAAAAAAAATCCAACCTGGAGTCCTAGCTTACATTTCTTGGATGTAAAGTAATTATCCATTGTATAGAATCAATAAATTATTCCTGCCTTCTTATATATTTGCTTCCTGTGCATCAAAACAAATAGGTTAGCAAAAGTACTTGGCATCATACAGCATGTAGGCACAAAGCGTCAGGCTTAGACTGCTAATATAATACTAAGACAAAATCCATATAATGTACACCATTGAGAAGATACCCACAGCCTGTTTTCAAATAGATGTAAAAGCTCCCACAGCTTTCAGACCTAGTATACATTCATATCACATGTTATCTGTTCTACATTTGGAGCACAGATATATCTATCTTACGTGTCCAGGAACCCTTTCTATTTATATTGGGTCATTTAGAGTCAGATATTTGCAGAGAAAATGGGCACTTGTATCTTTTCAAATGTGCTACTGTATCAGGATGTCAGCATTCTGATCAAGTACCCTATGCCATACTAGTTCTACTTGGCTTTGCGCACATTATTTAAGTAAACTTGCGTGGAAACATGAATCAGATATGAGCACCTGATATGAGGCTCAAAAAATGCTGAAGAGATTAATTAAGGCTGCATTTGCCTTATGTACCACCTACATATTCCATTTTGGCATCGCGGGTAAATGGAGCAGTTTTAGTAGGCAAAAAAACCCAAGTTACAGTATGGCATGGATTATTTTTAGGTTATAAAGGAGAAAAAGAAAAAAAAAACGGAGTAGCTTTGCACCGGAAGTAGCCAAATCTTATTCTAACATAGCCTGCAGCTTTAAGAACCCCTAGGACTCCTGGGAAAGCAGGGGTCAAGTGTAATCAGGCTGCAGAACATCATGGCGGAAAATGAAAGTTTTAGTGACTGTACCAGCAGGGGCCACGAGGCTAGAAGGCCTGCAGAGCAGTCAACCAAGTTCAAGGCAGGATTCCAATTCTGGATTGCAGAAAAAAAACAATACAGGAGCTAGGCGAACTCTTCATGTGGAATCCGAATGAGAGAACATCGCCCCAGGCTTAAGGTAAGTTAGCGATTTTGTTGTATAGCCTCCGGACATTCTTTGAACGCTTGAAGGAACACCGAAGCAGCTTCCTTGCTGTTTGTTGCGGATAATTTGGAGCCCTGGTGATGAAATATCAAAGTGTTTGGATATTTCATTTGAAATTTTTTTTGTTTTTTAATTAGATATGCGCAAAAGGGTGCAAGCTTTTGTCTTTCCATTTTTATCAGTGTAGGAAGATCCGGTGAAAGAGATATTTTGGATCCATTCCATAGGATGTATTTTTATTTTTAGCTGCAAGTAGTAGTCTGTTTACATGTTGAAAGTTAAGGATTTTTGTATAGACAATTCTTGGGTTTGTTTTGTCATAGGATGGTCTCAGGGCTCTATGAGCTCGTTCAATTATTATCTGGTCTGTCAAGGGCGCATTATCTAGAAATAAAGCAAATATTGTAGATATGGTTTCAAGTAAAGTGGTTTGATCTATGTGTTCTGGGGTGTCTCTTAGAATAATATTATTGCGCCTGGATCTAGCCTCAAGATCCAAGAGTTTCTGCTGCATATCCAGAATAGTTGTGGCATTAGTTTTTTGTTCTTTTTCTAATTGGTCTATTTTGATCTCATTGTCAAAAACCTTTGCTTCAGTTTTGTCAGTTCTTGTAAGTCTATAGATTCTTCAAAGGTTTTTAGTTGAGTGGAAAAACTTTGTATTGCTGTGTGGATAGGCTGCAGTGCCAATTTTAAATCTTCCATGCTGGTAGGGTCAGATTTCACTTTGGGAAGTGGTTTTATAGATTCCTGTTGCTTGGTAGTCCTTGCCCTTTTAGATATTATTTCTTTCTATGGAGATGAGATTGAGGAGTATTTCACTTTTGTATTTTGAGCCTCCATAGATTCAGATTCCTGTGACATAGCTGAGTTTTTTTTTCTCTCTTTTTTTTCTCTTTTTTTTTAGGTTAGTGTAGGCTGGAGTATCCCAGACTTCATGGGCAGCAGACACACGTAAGGTAAGGAAAGATCAATAGCAAGCCACCAATTATTTATTTCAGTTTCCAGCTCAAGAGTCAGTATTCAGTTTCAATTAAGTTCCTCAGATCCAAGGAAAGGTTATTGGTCGTAGAATTTACTTCTCTCCCATAAAAAATAGGTTGCCATTTTATTGTAAGAAGCTGAGCTATGGTCTAACACTGCTTATAGGGCGGCAGCCATCTTGATCTTCTGCTGGTGATATTTTAACCCCAATCTTCTTTTCAAAATGGACTCTCACAGAATGTGTGGTAAACTAGCTTCCAGCTTAATTAACAGAATTGGGGTGTCATCTGTATACATATTTAAACTTTTCAGTGTCTGGATCCCCTTTTTACCTGAATATGACTGCAAATTCTTCTAACTCCAGTGTACCAAAATGTCACCAGTATGAATGATAACAGGGACAGAGGGCACTCTTCCTGGGGCCTCCTTCCAGACCCATCACCTCATCACACCCATTGAATACCACCCATAAGGACAGTTCTTTGTAAAATGCCATAATTTCCCTAATAAAAAATATCCAGAAAATTCATTTCCTGAAAAACAGTTTTCTAAAAATATCTAATTCTGAGCTTCAAAAGCCTTATAGATATCAAAGAGCCCAGCACTTACCTTTTCTAAACCAGTGCAGCTGCTACCTCCAAATATTTATCAACAGATGGCACTGAAGATATGATCACCAACCTTGAACAAACTCTACTGACTTCTAGATAGTTTTTCTGGTACCTATTCCAATCTTGCCTTAATACCACCTTACAAATGTTTGTATCTACATATATCTGGGAACTAGGCCTGCAATTCACTATCCCAACCCACCCACTCTCATGTTTGTATAAAACAGCTATCTGTTTCTCTCTCAGGTTAGTGGAATGGGGTCCCTATGAACAACAGCATTTAATGCTATTGTGATGCTCTCAGTAAGACTGTAGCCTACTAACTTAAAATAAATCATTTTAAAGTCATATTTCCCTGCTGCATTACATTTATTAATTTTCTTTATAGCAGGTAGCACCACCCAGTGAAACAAAAACTCCAAGCTTTTTTTCCTATCTCATCATCCGGCACCACATTTTCCTATAAAATATCCCCTCTCCACTTTGCATTTGACCTTTACCTTATTCTAAGATTAAATATAAATCCTTATAAATGCAAATATTTTCCTGATATGTTCAAAGCTCCTATATGTATTTCTACAGCACCTCTATCCACCTGTACTTTGCCCTGCCTTTGTTTATTTTTTCAACTTATATGTCAGAATCTTTGCTTGAGATCCCCATAATGCCCATTCACAAGTATAACAAAAACAAATCTCCATCTTTGACTGGTCAGAATCTACTGCTTTTAAAGTCTACTTCCTGCCACCCTAGTAATTTAACTTATGTGCACTATATCCTTTTCACCATATTTGATCATGTACATGTGTTAAATCTCTTTCTCCTTATCATTTATACATTTTTTGTTTCACCAATGTCTGCATGTTTTACCATTACATGTTCCCTCCTACATACCTTTCAGTTATCCCACAAAATGCCTTTATTTCCCTCTACCAAATGACCATTCTTCTTCCTTAACTTCCTCAAATTGTTTCATCCTTGCCTGTTACTAGCTAATCCTCATGGGGACTTACCGTAGGTTCATAGGTGTGTACTAGGCTAAAGACCCTGGAGCCTTTACAAGGTTAGCCCATAGAAGTACCCTGGCATTGTGCCATCCAACATTAGTTCCCAGTGCCTCTATCAAGTAGAACCACTGGAGTGACCCCAGGGGTGAACTTTCTATTACCCATCCACTCATCAAGCTTTCTCTTGAAGAGGGACAGCGAGGTGCTCTGCTTGACATCTATGGGAAGTCTATTCCAAAGCATTGGCAGTCTCTAGGTGAGGAACCTGTCCCTCCAGCATATTCTGTTGACTGTGGTAATAAGGTTGTGGTTTCTGGAGCATGTGGTGTGGAGGGATTGAGATTTCTTTAGATGTAACATTTCCAATAGATCTGTGTCAGACATGGCTTTGTAAGTCAAGCAGAGATCACCTCTAAGTAGGTGAAATGAGACAGAATAGCTGGAGTCTTTTGAATCTGTCCGTGTAGGAGATGTATTGAATGCCTAGGATCCTCTTTGTGAGGTACTTCTGTGGCCTCTCCAGCTGTTGCAGGTGTCTAGTGAGGTACATGCCAAATGGGGCATTGTACTCAATGATTGTTCTAATGATGGAAGAGTAGAGAGAGGCGATGACCTCTTTCTTCCTGGAAGCAAAACCCTTGGTAATGAGATATGCCACATAAAAGGACATTTTGACCACAGTGGCAATGTGGTGGTCGAAGGAGAAGTTGCTGTCAACCTGCATCCCCAGATCTCTTATAATGCCTTCAGTGTTCAGTGGGCTCCCGTCGATGTGGTAATTAGTGGGAACTGAGTTTTTATCAAAGGGGATTGCAACGTATTTTTTGGCGTTAAGTTTAAGGCCATGGTTTCAACACTAGTCATTGGTCTCAGTGAGGCCTTTCTGTAGGATGTCTGCATCACTTAGGGAGTTAATAATGGCTCCCAGCTTGCAGTCTTCTGCGAACTTGGTCAGCCAGAGTCCCTTTGTGTTGGCCTGGACTTTTTAGAAGTAGATGCTGAACAGGAGAGGACCCAGGACCAATCCCTGTGGGACTCCACTCATAACTTTTCGGCAGTCTGACTTGGAGTCCGCTACTTTCACACTGTGTGTTCTATCTGTGAGCCAGTTTGCAACCCACCTAGTGATATAGGGGTTGATGCCTAGTTTGGTGAGTTTATCAATAATTCCTAAGTGAGAAAAAGTATCAAAGGAATTGGCCAGATCGAGGTAGGCTGTATGCACTGCCTTACCTTCATCCACAGCCCTGGTGACTGACTCAAAGAAGTCAACCAGTTTGAGCAGCCATGATCTCCTTTTCTCAAAGCCAAATTGTGTGGGGTCTAGAGTTTCGAGATTTCCTATATCTTTGCTAATCAGGTCCATGATGATGCAGTCCATAGCTTTACATATCAGACTCATCAGGCTAATGGGGTGATAATTCCCAGGGTCTGCAGTCACCCCCCCTTTATGGAGAGGAATGACTGTAGCAGTGCACCATTCAGTAGGGACAAAGCCTGAGATGAGGCTGTGACTGAACAGGGCACACAGATGTGGTGCCAGTTTACTTTGTAGTTCATGTAGAACACAGCCATGGATATTATCAGGTCCCATGGAAGCTGTATTATTGGATTTGGACAATGCAGCTTTAAACTGCGCTGCAGTAATGCTGAGTGCATGGCATTCTTCTGGTATTGTGATTGGTCCTTTGGGGGGAGGGGTAAAGCTGGCACTAAATCTGTTGGCCAGTATGTTGGCAATATCTGTTGGCTCAATATAGGATGTACCATTGGCAGTAACTCAGAGCAAATCTGGGTATTGCCATGGAGGTTCTTGATATAGCTATAGAAGGCTTTCTGATTGTTTTATTGTCTGCCACAATTCTGCCTTCATAGCTGGCTTTAGAGGATTTGATGAGGGATCTCAACCTTTTTGTTGAGGCTAATAAGGGAGCTTTTTCAGTCTTGGGACTTCACTTTTTTTTGTAACAGTTTCTTCCTTCTGTTGTAGAGTTTATTAATGGCAGGGGACCACCACATTGGCTTCCTTTTTTTGGAGGAGAGCATCTTGGTTCTGTTGGTTATGGCTAGTTCCATGCATTTATATACATGCTCGTAGAGTGCATTGGTATATGATTCAGCAGTCATGCAGCTATTTTCCATTGGCATGGGTGCCATGAAGTTAGACACCTTTGTTTTTAGGAGCCCAAAGTCAGCTTTGGAGAAGATTTTCAAGGTGGTTACATTTGCAGGGGGTGTGGGTGAGATGTGGATTTCCATGGTGATTAGTTTATGATCAGATCTGCCCAGGGAAGGATTGACTATTGGTGTAGGGCAACGGTCACCCATGTTAGTAATAACCAGGTCAAGGATGTTGATTCCTCTAGTGGGGTTCAGAATGAGTTGGTCCAGGGCATTGGAACTGACGAATTCCAGGAAGTGTTGGGCCGGTATATTGGTGCTTGAGTAGTTTTCCCAGTTGATGAAGGGGTAATTGAAGTGTTGGATTGGACCTTGATAGATTCCAGGGTGCTTAGGAACATGGAGTAAGAGTCTAAGGACATGGTTTGGGACTTATAGCAGGCTATGACCTGGATTGCCGTCTTACCCAGTGTTAGTTGTACCTGAAGTATCTCAGATGCATTATGCTGGGCTACTAGTCCGGAGGTGTGCATATCCTTTATGAATATGGAGACACCACTGCCTTTGGAGCTTCTGCCCATGTTTTTGAGCTGAAAGGTGTGGAATGAGTTATAGCCTGGTAGTGCAGGGGTGCTTTCTCTCACTTTAAACCAAGTCTCCATTACAGCACAGATGTCAATGTTCTCCATTTGAGGAGTGCTTTGAGCAAGTGTATCTTGAGATTTAGACTTCAAGCATTCAGCAGCATGACCCTCAAATTGCATTTATTTATAGCTGTTATGGTAGTAATTTGGTCTTTGGAACACCACCTAAAAAGGTATATAGGGGGGCAAGAACGTTAGCCAATACCTGGAAACCCAGGGGGGACAGATGCAGGCCATCTCTGCCAAAGCATTGAGGTCTGTCAATCATGTCATCCCAAGCAGACAAATACTGGATCCCATTAGAATGACACCAGAAACTTAGCCAATTGTTGAAGTCAATAATTTTTTTTGTACTGCGGTATCATTCTGGGTGATGATAGGATACTGCTCAGGGCTATTGTCATACCTGCTTGGTACACATAATCCAAGAGCTCCACCATGACTCTTTTCATGTAGTCCAGGAAGGTGCGTCTTAGGTCATTCACACTCACATGTACAATGGCAGAATCATTCTTGTACTTGTTGTGGAGTGACCTGAGTGTGTGCGTTATGTGTCGGATTCCTACACCTGATAGACAGCTGACTGTTACCTTCTCCTTATTCAACCTACTGAGTGGGACATCTGTGTGCCTCACTATTGGGTCACCTGTTATTAGTGTGGTGGGCAAGGTGTTTAGCCTTAGGGGCTTTGGTTGAGGGGCACACTGTGGAAGTGAACTATGTGTCCTGTGGTTTGTGCTGTGTTGTGGTGGTCGAGTGCATTTCTGTCTTGGAGGTCTCTGCTGTTTGGGTAAATTTCTATTGGCAGCCTCCACAAAGCTGGGTGTGTGGTTTGTGTTTTTATGTGAGAGCTGTGATAGTGGGTGTCCTGGAGGGCTATGTGTTCCATGTGGCGTGATGCAGGTGTTGACTTTCTCCTCTTGACCAGCTAGTCCAGTCTTGGCTGTAGAGCGCATAGCTTCCATTATGGGGATATAAGTGCATCTCTCACAAGTCTGAGTGTTGGGAGGTAAGAAGAGCGGGTTGTCTGTGTACATGAGGCAGTTGCTACACTGCCTCAAAATGTCCAAGTTCACCAGGTTAATAGGAGAAAGCACAGGGAACTGCCCTTTAATCATGCCAGGACAGGTGGTCATAACTGCTAAGTACTGGAGCTATTTCCATGAAAAACAACTAGTACTGATGGCACTTAGGTGTGCTACAATAATTGCTGCAGAAACCTGTTGAAGTGCAAAGCAATTAGGCTATTTGAAGTGCAAGAGAGAAAGAACTAGCAAGATCTAAGGGAAAAACTGAAGGGCAGACTTTCTGGCACCAATGATACTTTACCTCAGCTTGGCGCCACTGCACGGAGATAAAACAAAGCCAAACCCACACAAATACAGGATTTTAAACCAGAAAGTTGAAAAGGATGGAAAAAATGCCCAAACAGCCAATAAACCACAATTTTTGGGCCAGGAAGCACTCAGCTTATGGTAGATAGGCTACCTTGTGCTTACCACTCCCACTGATAAGCTAGAAGGCTTCCCTCCAACACAGAAAGGTTTGGATGGCTCAGAAGTAACAAACAGTCCTGGATACAGCAAATCTGTATCTGGACTCGACTAGTTACAGGAAAGGCAGAAAACAAGCACAAATACGGGCTTTTAAACCAGAAAGTTGAAAGGAATGGAAAAACTGCCCAAACATCCAATAAATTACAATTTCTGGGCCAGAAACCACTCCTCTTGTGGTGGATAGGCTACCTAATGCTTACCACTCCCACTGAAAAGCTAGGAGGCTTACTTCCAACACAGAAAGGCTTGGAGGGCACAGACGTTTACAAACAGTCCTGGGTACAGCAAATCTGTATCTGGACTAGATTAGTTACAGGAAAGTTAGGAAACAAGTGCAAATGTGGGCTTTTAAACCAGAAAGTTGAAAAGGATGGAAAAATTGCCCAAATGGCTAATATACTACAATTTCAGGGCCAGAAACCACTCTTGTGGTATATAGGGCACCTTGTGTTTACCACACCCACTGATAAGCTAGAAGGCTTGCCTCCAACAAAGAAAGGCTTGGGTGGCTCAGAAGCTTACAAACAGTCCTGGATACAGCAAATCTATATCTCGACTAGACTAGTTACAGGAAAGGGGAAAACAAGTGTAAATACGGGCTTTTAAAGCAGAAAGTTGAAAGGGATGGAGAAATTGCCCAAACATCCAATAAACTACAATTTGTGGGCCAGAAACCACTCCTCTCATAGTAGATAGGCTACCTGGTGCTTACCACTCCCACTGATAAGCTAGTAGGCTTCCCTCCAACACAGAAAGGCTTGGGGAGGGATCAGAAGCTTCAAACAGTCCTGGATATATATGTGTTATATCTTGTGTTATTTCTGCTGAATATCTGAGATTTTGGTGGCTAAGATTTACCTGCAATCAACTGGACATATAAGCTAAATTAAGTATATTTTTATCTGCACTTTTTTCATATCGTACTGCATTTTATTTTTTTTTTCACTGAATATTAATTGAATTGAATATCGTGGTCTCTCTGTGTCTCTACAGAGAACTTGTTAGAAGTGTAGCCAGTGGTAGCAGTGGGGGCAGTTTCACTTCTTTGACATTCTGTGTTTAACTCCTAGCCTAGGGGGTTTGTCTTGCCATATAAGTGTTACATCTTGTGTTATTTCTGCTAAATATCTGAGTTGTTGGTGGTTAAGATTTACCTGCAATCAACTGGATGTGTAAGCTAAATTAAATGCACTTTTATCTGCACTTTTTTCATATAGTACTACATTCTATTTGTTTATTTTTTATTGAGTATTAATTGAATTGAATATTGTGGTCTTTCTCTGTCTCTACAGTTGGTTCCCCACCCCCCTCCTTGTTCTTGTTGTGGTGTTCATCTTGGTGACTTTGAAATTGCACGCCCCTCTTATAAATTTGTGTTTGGATATTCCTTCTGGGCCAATCTCATTTGCTCACTCAACTGAGTACAGTGAGATCATATTCTGATTTCAGACACTCCTACTAGTCCCATCTCTTCAGTGTTATCTACTGTGTACAGAGAGAGCATTTGGGAGGGACAAACCCTGTAGCCTCTTAATCCTGTTTTGTTCCCCCCTCAAAAAAATATATACTTTATTCAGCTGTTCTTACTGAACTGTCTTAGTTTTCTGTTCTGTGTGCTCTTATCTGTTCAGTTGCACTTACTCTACACTTATTACTGCTTAGTATCAGCCTCCTAATTTACTGCCTTCTGTGCTTTTCTTTAGTCATTTGTTAATTTAATTGCAAAAAAAAAAAAATTCTAAGCTTGTTTCCTGCCTTTCTTGTAACTTGTCTAGTCTAGATACAGATTTGCTGTATCCAGGATTGTTTGTAACCTTCTGACCCCACCAAGCCTTTCTGTGTTTGAGGGAAGCCTTTTAGCTTGTCAGTGGGAGTGATAAACACTAGGTAGCCATCTACCACAAGAGGAGTGGTCTCTGGCCCAGAAATTGTAGTTTATTGGCCATTTGAGCAGTTTTCCATCTCTTTCAACTCAATGGTCTAAAAGCCTGTGTTTGCCCTTTTCCCACCTTTCCTGTAACTAGTCTAGTCCAGATACTGATTTGCGGTATCCAGGACTGTATGTAAGCTTCTGAGCCCCCAAACCTTTCTGTGTTGGAGGGAAGCCTTCTAGCTTATCAGTGGGAGTGGTAAGCATTAGGTTGCCTATCTACCACAAGAGGAGTGGACTCTGGCCCAGGAATTGTAGTTTATTGGCCATTTTGACAGTCTTTCCATCTGTTTCAACTTTCTGGTTTCAAAGCTTGTGTTTGTGCTTGTTTTCCACCTTTCTTATAACTAGTCTAGTCCAGATACAGATTTGCTGTATCCAAGACTGTTTGTAAGCTTCTGAGTGGTGCCAAAGTCTGCTCTTCAATTTTTCCCTTAGATCTGCTAGTTCTCTCTTCTCCTGCACTTTTACTAGCTTATTAGTCTAGCACTTATGCCAGACTTCTTGTAGGAATTATTGTAGCACACAAAAGTTCTATCAGCACTAAACATTCTACAAGGAAACAGCTCCAGTACTTATTATTAATGCTCTCCCCTCCAGGCATATGTATAGGTCAGTTTCCTGTTCTTTGTCCTATTAACCTGGTGAACTTGGGCATCCTGAGGCAATGTAGCAACTGCCTCATGTACACTGACAACCCTCTCCTCTTACCTCCCAACACTCAGACTTGTGAAAGATACACTTATATATCCAAATTAGAAGTCATGCACTCTCCAGCCAAGACTGGACTAGCTGGTCAAGAGGAGAAGGTCAACACTTGCACCACACCACAGGGAACCCATTGCCCTCCAGAACACACACTGGCACTGCCTTCACATAAAAACACAAACCACCACCCACTTTTGCGGAGGCCCTCAGTAAAAATCTACCCAAACAGCAAAGACCTCCAAGGTAGAAACGCACTCGACCACCACAATACAACACTAATCATGAGACACATAACTCTCCTAAACAGTGTGCCTCCCCAAAGCCCCTAAGTCAAAACAGCATGCCCGACACACTATTCATAGGTGACTCAATAGTGAGGCACACTGATGTCCCACTCACTAGGCTGAATAAGGAGAAAGTAACAGTCAGCTGACTGTCAAGTGCCAGGATCTGTCACATAATGCATGCACTCATGTTTCTCAACAACAGGTACAAATATGACTCAGTCATTGTACATGTGGGTGTGAATGCCCTGAGATGTACCTCCCTGGACTACAGGAAAAGAGACATGAAGGAGCTCTCGGATTATGTAGCACAGGCAGGTATGACCCTAGCCCTGAGCAGCACCCTACCATCACCCAGAATGATACCACATTACAAGCAGAAAATTATTGATTTCAAAAATTGGCTAAGTTTCTGGTGTCACTCTAAGGGGATCCAGTATCTGTATGCCTGGGATGACATGATTGACAGACCTCGATGCTTTCCCAGGCATGGCTTGCATTTGTCACCCTTGGGCTTCCTGATACTGGCCAAGGCTATTGCCACCCCTTTAGAGCCTTTTTTAGGTGGTGTTCCAAATACCAAATTGCCACCATAACAGGTACAAGCAAACGCAATCTGAGGGTCATGCTGCTCAATGCTAGAAATCTAAATCTCAAAATGCACTCACTCAACGCACTCCTTAAAATGGAGGACATTGACATTTGTGCTGTAAGAAAGACCTGGTTCAAGGCAGCAGAAAGCATCCCTACACTACCAGGCTATAACTCTTTCCACACCTTTCGGCCACAGAACTTAGACTGAAGCTCCAAAGGCAGTGGTGTTTCCATATTCATAAAGGATGCACACACCTGCAGACTGGTAGCCCCGTATAACGCATCAGAGACATTTCAGGGAAGCTAACACTGGGTAAGACAGTAATTCAGGTCGTAGCCTGCTATAGGTCTCCAACCATGTCCCTAGACTCACACTCCACGTTCCTAAGCACCCTGGAGAATATTAGGGCTCAACCTAACACTCTCATACTAGGTGACTTCAACTACCCCTCCATTAACTGGGAAAACTACTCATGTACCAATACAGTTGCCCAATGTTTCCTGGAGTTCATTAATTCCAATGCCCTGGGCCAGCTCGTTCTTACCCCCACTAGAGGTAGCAACATCCTTGATCTGGTCATTACTAACATGGGCGACCATTGTTCTACAACAATAGTCAGCTCCTCCCAGGTTAGATCCAACCACAAACTAATCACCTTGGAAATCCACTTTCCACCCCACCCCTGCAAAGGTAACCACCATGAAAAACTACTCCAAAGCTAACTTTGGGCTCCTAAAAACAGAGGTGACTAACTTCACAGCACCCATGCAAATGGAGAATAGTTGCATGACTGCCAAGTCATACAGCAATGCACTGTATGAACACGTACACAAATGCATGGATCTCGCCATATCCAAAAGAACCAAGATACTCTCCTCCAAAAAAAGGAAGCCAATCTGGTGGTCCCCTGCCATAAAAAAAAACTCTACAACAGAAGGAGGAAACTGATGCAGAATAAGGTGAAGTCCCAAGACTGGAAAAACTCCCTTATCAGACTCAACAAAAAAATTGAGATCCCTCATCAAATCCTCTAAATCTAGCTATGAAAACAGAATTGCAGCAGACAGTAAAGCTAACCACAAGGCCTTCTTTAGTTATGCAAATAATCTCCATGGCAATACCCAGATTTGCTCTGAGCTACTGCACAATGGTACCTCCTATACCGAGCCAACAGATATTGCCAATATCTGTTGGCTCGGTACCTCCTATATCGAGCCAACAGATATTGCCAATATACTGACTGACAGATTCAGTGCCAACTTTACCCCTCTCCCCCCAAAAGAACCAATCACAATGCCAGTAGATTGTCAGGCACCCAGTATTACTAATGCACAGGTTAAATCAGCACTGTCCACTGCCAAGAATACAGCTTCTATGGGACCTGACAGTATCTACATGAACTACAGAGTGAACTGGCACCTCACCTGTGTGCCCTGTTCAATCACACCTTCACCTCAGGCTTTGTCCCTACTGAATGGCACACTGCTACAGTCATCCTTCTCCACAAAGGAGGAGCGACTACAGACCCTGTGAAATATCACCCCA
This sequence comes from Protopterus annectens, assembly GCF_019279795.1. Classification (NCBI taxonomy): domain Eukaryota; kingdom Metazoa; phylum Chordata; order Ceratodontiformes; family Protopteridae; genus Protopterus; species Protopterus annectens. Next base: position 1,387,355,706 of record NC_056731.1, read on the forward strand.
TTAGCCTGATGAGTCTGATATGCAAAGCTATGGAATGCATCATCATGGACCTAATAAACAAGGATATAGGAAATCTCCAAACTCTTGATCCCACATAGTTTGATTTTGTGAAGGGTAGATCATGCCTGTTGAACTTGGTCGACTTCTTTGAGTCAGTCACCAGAGCTGTGGATGAAGGCAAGGTGGTTCACACAGCCTGCCATGATCTGGCTAAGGCTTTTGATACCATTCCCACTCAGAATCATAGAAAAACTCACTAAGCTAGGCATCAACCCCTATCTCACTAGGTGGGTTGCAAACTGGCTCACAGATAGAACCCACAGTGTGAAAGTAGCTGTCTCCAAGTCAGACTGCCAACTAGTCACAAGTGGATTCCCACATGGTTCAGTCCTGGGTCCTTTCCTGTTTGGTATCTACTACTCTGAAATCCAGGCCAACACGAAGGGACTCTGGCTGACAAAGTTCACAGTGACTGCAAGTTGGTAGCTATGATTAACTCCCCAAGTGATGTTGTCATCCAACAGAATGGCCTCACTGAAATCAATGACTGGTGTTAGAACCATGGCCTTAAGCTCAATGCTAAAATGTGTCGTTATCCCCTTTGGGAAAAACCCGGTTTCCATGAATTACCACATTGATGGTAGTCCACTTAATGCAGAAAGTGTTATAACTGATCTGGGAACACAGGTTGACAGCAACCTCTCTTTTTATCACCACGTTGCCACTGTGGTCAGAAAGTCCTTCTATGTGGCACATCTCATTACTAAGGGTTTTGCATCTAGGAAGAAAGAGGTCATTGTCTCCCCCTATTCTTCACTCATTAGGCCAAACATCAAGTACAATGTCCCATTTGGCATGTACCTCACTAGACATCTGCAATAACTGAAGAGGTGGCAAATGTACCTCACAAAGCGTATCCTAGGCCTTCAACACTTGTTCTATATGGACAAACTCAAAAAATGCCAACTATTCTGTCTCATATCTCCTACTTAGAGGTGATCTCTGCTTGACTTACAAAGCCATGTCTGACCCAGCTCTGTTAGAAATGCGACATCTAAAGAAATCCCAATCCCTCCACACCACCCACTCCAGAGACACACAATCAACAGAATGTACTGGAGGGACAAGTTTATAACCCAAAGACTGCCCATGCTATGGAATAGACTTCCCATACATGTCAAGCAGAGCACCTCGCTGACCCTCTTCAAGAGAAATCTTGATGAGTGGATGGGAAATAGAAAATTCCCTCGAGGGGTAACTCCAGTGGCTCTACTCAGCAGAGGAACTGGGAACTAAGGTTGGGTGGCACAATGTCAGGGTAATCCTATGGCTAGGCTTGTAAAGGCCCAGGGCCATTAGCCTTGTACACACCTATGAACCTATGAACCTATGGACTTAACTATTTACAGGAAAGGCAAGAAACAAGCTTAGAACTTTTTTTTACAGAAAAGCAGCTAAAACAGCAGTAAAAACAATCCAAATGCAGTGCAAGATAGCACACTTGAATGTGTAGCAATATTAAAGCAAATACAGTTTAAATGCATTCAATTAAATTAAAAAAATGACTAAAAACAAGTGCAGAAAGCAGTAAATTAGGAAGGAAAAAACAAGATGGAAGCCCTTAGAGTATCAGAAAACAATGCCAGTAAATATATAAATAATCCAGTGAAACAAAAACTAAGACAGTGCAGAACTCTGAGCAGTTAGAATGTGCCAAAAAATATACTTATCAGTTCTATATTTTCAGATTGTTTGAGAAGCACACTCAGTCAGAACACAAGGAGATTCTAGCAATGGTAGATTCTAGCAAAGTGTTTTTTTTTTTAGTAAAGTGAAAAGGGAGAAAGGAGGAACAGAAGATAATTCAATGTTAAGAAACTAAAAGGGCTGGCCTTCTCAAATGTTCTCTCTGTATCAGATAGAATGAGGTAATGACACTAGACTGGGAGGAGTATCTCATATCAAATTTACAATAGGGGCGGGCAACTGCAAAGTCACCAAGTATACTACAGCTGCTAGCTACATTATTTTAGGCAGAAAACATTACAGAAATGTTTATCACAGCAGAAAAACAGCAGTGAGCCACTAAATGAAGGTTTTAAATTGATAAAGGAGCAAGGAGACTCTAGAGAATGTTTTAACTGCAAACAAATCAATTCTATGATACACTCCTTGGAAGGAAATCAGAACAATCAAACAGATGCTTAACAATGGACTTCACTTCCACACTCTACTCACATCATATCGCAGACACTGTACAATTAATAACAGCCAATCAGATATACCCATTTCACTTACCTGCATCTCTTCAACACGACGCATACATGTCAAGCCTAAAAAATTTAATCTGTCCTACTCAACTGAAGAACAGTCCATAGAATATGTAAAATAAACCTGTTGACACCACCTGTCTTACCATGCAGCTTTTAAGTTTCCTGTTGCAAGAGTTATCCATAAGCACCTCCAACATCTATAATGGCAATGTCTGTTTCAGAATGACCAATTGGCCTTTACATTTCCTGTTGCAATATTTGTCCATAAATATACGAGGGCACTGTCTTATTGTTTCAGAATGACAGAATGACCATATCTTCAAGGGTGACATTAAAATCTTTACGCACTGTGATCACATCCACTTAACTTCCACTCTTACTAAGGTTGTAAAAAATGTCCTAAGCATCCTCAATCATCTCTGCTTCACAAAATATGCCTAGTTCAATCTACTTACTTTCTAATCTGCATCAGATCACAGACCATCTTCCCTACTTGGAAATACATTTGAGTCTGCCACACAATTTAACTTTTACAAATTAAGAACAACGCTCCATCTGTTCTAATTATACATTCCATATCATGCAGTCTACATCCTCCTATATTTAAAATGCAAGTTCTACCTACAACATAGTTTCCTGACTTGTACACTCTTTTTTAATATTTTGTCACACAAAATATTCATAAAACTGCTTCATTTGAAATACAAACTGCAGCATAGTCTAGGAATGAGTTATAGATAAATGTCTCAATTCCATGATATAGTATTCTAAATGCAAGACCTAAAATATTGAAACTTTTTTTTTATTTTTAAAAAGTCTTCTGGTTAAGTTTGAAATTTGTATCATAAAATTATATTCCATTTGCAAAAGTTTAATTATATAATTCTGCATTTACAACAGTTAGCATGTTCAAATGTACTCATTCGAGAGAATAGGCCGTATTCATAAAGGTTACTACAAAGTGTACACTGTATGTACACTTTGTGTACACTTTCTGAATTCAAGAAAAATCATATCACTTCATGCCTATGCTGTCTATTCACTCAGAAAGGTTACACTTAATGCACACATACCTGGGGATTCAATAAACTCTGTGTCAGCTTCACACGGAATCTACAAGGAGTTTACGTGTCAGCGTGATGAGCAGCAGCACTAATCACATATGCACGCGACACATTACACTTACATGATCACACATGATGTTTCATGGCTAGCAACAGTGTTGTTAGCCAGGAAACCATGGAGAGTGTATGAATTCAGAAAGAAGATGCATACATGTTTGTCTACTGGCAAATCTGCTTGGCAAGATTGAGCAGACAGCCGCAATGACTGCCAGGGGTGAAAACACTGCAATAACAGCAGTATTAACACATTAAAGAAAAGTGTACTCATTGCAATGTACACTACAAGAATTATTTGCAAAATGACAAAATAGATGGTGGGGTGAACAGCAAGAGCAAATACAATGAAAAATGCACTAGGCAGGGAAAGTTTGCTGATGAAAATGTGCACAGGCATGAATGATAGAAATTAAAAAAGAGGAATAGGGCATATTAAATATGGCAATGTACCCATGATAGAATATGTAAAGGTATGTAGTCTTCAGGACAAGTCAGTAGCATAACCTTAAACACATATGTAGATAGTGCATACTGCTGTTTACACCTCCTGTGTGAATATATTTCTAACATCACACATGATAGTTTATATGTGATGATCACACAATGTTACATGTCAACTGAGAAGAATGGTTGTGATATAAACATCACTGACATGATCAATGGAGAGGATATTTAGCAAGGACAATATATACAATAGGGGGTATGTGCATATTTGTAAAGATCTACAAAATGACTTGCTTGAATATGACTGACATGTCACCATAGCTCTAAACAAATCATAGACACATAGTGACAGACTCATGGACAACTGTAGACAGAAGCAGGCATGATCAGGGACAATTTTAAAATATCACTACCATTAACTGTGACACTAAAAGAATAATTGAGTAAGTTGTTATACATGTTCTACAAGAACTGATATGTGCAACTATAATGATTGTCAGTATTCTATAAGGGGAATTCACCACACCTTCCCCAAAAATGACCTCTTTTTGCAGGAGTTAAGAGTAACAGTGTTAAACCTGGATTTGGATTTAGATGCAATTGTGGCTGATTGAGAGGTTTGCATGTTACATAAGCCACAAGCTACACCTTCAAGAATCAAACACATGCCATCAATGTGTCATTGAGGTGTTTATTTACTGGGTGCAACACAGAAAGATGTTTCACACATGCATCTTGCAGAACACATTGACGGGAAGTTTGCACTGTCAAAATCTAATGGGTATGCATCCCAAAATAATTCTGTATGGATGACAAGCTTTGTGGGAGCTCACTGTGACAAATGTGATACACTTGACTAGAGCATTCCTGGCTGACATAGGTATCGGACAGATGGGTAACAACACTTACAAGCAACACACTATTATAAGTGGTTTCCCTACACATAGCAGTGTATTACATACATCTGCCACATGTAATAGCAATGGATATTGTCTAAATCATGTGTAGTGCATGTGTAAATTAAGAAGTGATCCATTATAATGAATGTTACAGCAGTATGTGTGATTTATGGCAATGCATCAACTATACCCATGTGCACAAAAAACACAGCAGTGCAAAGTCTAGTGTCAATGATCAAGGAAGCTAATACTATGATATTTTTCACATACCAGACAATACATGGAGCATTCTCTATAAGCATAAGTTCAGACCTCAAGATATGTGTGACATGATCACTGCCTCCCTGACATTGCCACTGAAAATGTTATACTGCCATGAAATCCTGACATACATGCACAGGTGTTCATCCAAACTATCAAGTGGTAATACTGATGTGATGTACTGTTATGTCTGTGATGCTGTACACTCACACTATAGCTGTACCTAGGATACATTTGGACTTCATAGGTTCATAGGTTCACAGGAGAGTACTATGATAATGTTCCAAGAGACCATAAATGTCCAGCCATATTTAACATGAGTTTCATAATTGTCAATAGCTAGGTGAATGACATTCACACAGGTATGAGCCTATGATATGTTATCTAATACCAACTTCCTCTCTTCATGAGGGACATGGGCGCAACATCAGGAGTACAATTGTGATTAAATATCCACTGACCTAGGTTGAACTTGAAGAATATCAGGAAACGCCTTTGCTCTACAAGAAGCTTGTTACAAAGAAGGTTTAGTGTCTGAGGGATGTATCTATCTCTCCAACATGATTTATTATTTCAGAGGTTAGGTTAACATCCTTGAAATGTGTGACCCTTGTGCAGTTTGCTTTACCAATGTGTAACATTTCCATCATGGCTGGATTAGAGACTGCCTTGTCGGCCATACAAAGATTGGCCCTTAGTAGTCTGCAGTAGACAAAATACATTGATAAGACTTTTAATCTTTCTGCATAGGAATTGCTTTTTACACCCTTTATCTTTATTCTGTGAAAAGTCTGTGGTTTCTGCAGATGTGTGTTGAGGTACATGCCAAAGGGTCCATTGTACTCAATTGCTGGTGTGATGAGGGCCAGGTCAAAGGAATTATAATGTCCTATGATGTGGATGACATGTCCATACTTACGAGTTGTGCCATATAGAATGGCTTTGTTACCACTGTGGACACATGGTGGTCAGAATTCGAGTTACTATCTACCTGAGTACTTAGATCACTTTCCACTGGCTCTGCTGTTAGGAGTGTGTTGTCTATACTGTAATTAGCTTTGGTATTTGCTTTCCAAAATGGAATAATTATGCTTTTTCGACATTTACTGTGTCTCCATGCTCTGGCACCAACCATTTGTGTTTGTTAATACTTTCTACAGTATATTACTAGTGTTCATGGATTGAATAATTGTCCATAATTTGCAGTCATCCCCAAAGTTGGTCATACAAAGACTGCTTAAGTTTGCCTTGACTTCTGAGAATTAAATACTGAACAGGAAAGGGCCTAATACAGAAACCTGTGTTATAGCTCTGATCACTGGCCTCTTGCTGTGGGTCAGCTCACACATTTTGACAGTATGTGTCTTGTTGGTGAAACATTTGGCTACCCACTTGGTGATGTATGGGTTTATGCCCAGCTGAGACAGTTTCTCTGAAATACCTTAGTGTGGAATCGTGTCAAATACCTTGGTCAGGTCAACTTAGGTGGAATTCACAGTCTTTCATACATTCATGGCCTTAGTGACCTTTTCAAAGAAGTCAATCAAATTTAACAGACATTATCTCTCTATTTCACAAAACAGAAATTTGTTAGGTACACAGTCAGACGACTGTCTATGTCCTTCTTGATAAGGTCCATGATTATTCTTTCCATTGCCTTACATATGATGATAGTCAGGCTTATGGGTCTATAATTCACTGTGTCGGGTGATCCCTTGTTCAGATGGATGACTGCTGCTCTTCCCTATTCTGGCAGAACATAGCCTGTCCAACTGTGTCTGCTATGTCATGTATTAGGTTATTGAAAAGGCAACCTGGCATGTTGTCAGGGCCCATTGATGCCATGTTTTTACACTTAGAGGGCACACAGATGAGCTGTTCTCTTGAGAAAATAAGCTGAGTACTATTTGCATGTACTATACTTTTGGTGATGACCCCTGGGCACAGAGGGGTGAACTTTGATCCAAATCCTTCAGATAGCGGGTTGTTTATTTACTGTAGTTAAGTATGGGTGGTGCCATCCACAAGCAGCTCTGAAAATTCCTGTGTATTCCCCTTAAGATTTCGTACTTAGAAAATGATTTATGGCAGCACCTCCAAATACAACCTTGAGTATGTATATCATACCACTCAGTGAAAATGCTAACACAGTCATATAACTACCTGTTTCACATAATTACATCAATTGCACATCATATGCTTATATTTTTATCATGTGATATCACATATGGAAACATTACAAATGATGTGGATGTGGCTCACGCAGAACAGTTGATGACTCAAATGCTGACAGTCACAAAATGCTGCTGGGCAACACCTGAGTAATCCTTGTGAATAGCAACACAATTGTGCTTACAATGAATTCTCCAGACTTGCAAGTGAATCTGAACTTGCTATATGTTTGTGTGCATACCAGCATTACAATATATGGATGAAGCAAGGCATATGTGCCCATGTAGTCAGTATAACGTAATATTACTGTATGTCACATAGCATTTCATAATGGTAGGTATACATACACACTCCTGTCTCACACTGTCACTGTGGTGGTTGAATGTAAACTGTGTAGAATGTTGCTATACACCATTAGAAGAACATATGCATTACTAAGACAATATACAATATACATGGCATCATCCTATGTCAACAGTCCTCAGGAGCCATATTACTACAGCTGTTATGGAATGAACATGCGATGAAATGGCAGCAGCAGCACCCATCAATACATTACCTCAACTCTCAGACTGGAATACACTATTGTAGGGCTACTGTACACATGTGAATGACAGCAGCAATGACATGTGCAGTATTCATAGGGTCATAGGCATTACTAGCCTAACAGTTAACATCACATAAAATCCTAGCCATTACTATACCATTTACAACAAAATCCCTTTTATCTATATGATGGAAGATAGTAGGGGTACATGCATATGTGTGTATGTATTTGATTGTATTACATACTGCTTCTGTCCATATGTGATGTGTACCACCCCATGACGGAATTAGCAATCACACATCCAGTGGTGTTGATGTCTTGCAGAGATCACGCAAGGGCCATGCTTCACAATGTGTGTATGACATCCTCCAGTCTTCTGCTGAAAGGATGTTATGTGAATAGAGAGAAAAAGGGAATGTTGGATTCATGGGGCAATGTTAAAGGTTCTCCCGAGTGAGAGTCAAATAAAAGCATTCAATAGATCATACCATGACTGTAATATGCTACCAACCACACACACGCACACAGCAGTGGATTGAGGTTAGATTAAAAAAAATAAATCTGTGTAAGTATATAATCTAGAATCCACACAATATAAGACTGGCATCACCACAGATGTCTGACTTTCACAGTACCATGTCCCACTTTATAGAAAATGACAGCCTCATTGTATGCTGAGAAGAAGATGATGGTAGGAGTATCTGACACAGATGTAGATTCACATGCTGTTTTAAATTTGTTTGCAAACTGATAGATGAATGAACACAAAGATACAAATAAGTTGATTGTTGTGAGATTGCCTTCCTACCTAGTAGCACAATATAGAAAACACAGCACTTAACACTAGCACCATGGAGCTAGTCTGTCTTTAATAGTGTCAGAGTGCACCTTATAGTGGATGACATCATAAGTGTATAGTAAGAAGTAGATATTGGTAGGAGTGTCTGACATAGCTGCAAACCCACATGTTGCTCAAAAAATTGTCTCTGATTGAATAAATACTCACATAAGTTATTGGCTGTGAGATGTAAAGCCCTACTGCCGTACTTACACAAGGTGCAGAAAAGAGTCCTTACCACTAATGCCACAACACAAGTCAGGCTTTCATACTGTCAGAGTGCACTTTATAGTGGATGATATCATTCAAGCATGGTGAGAAGAAGAAGATGTTAGTAGAAGTATCTGACACAGATGTGGACTCACATGCTGCTCTAAAAGTGTCTCCTGACTGAGTGCATGCAGTTTGACAACTGTGAGGTTAGAACACCTATGTACCCATTTGCACAACCTGAAGAGCATAGTACTTAATAGTAGCACCACATCACAAATTTGACTTTAATAATGTCAGAGTGTACTTTAAAGTGCATGATATTGTCAGTATATGATGAGAAGAAGATGTTGGAAGGAGTATCTGACATAACTGTGGACTCACATGCTGATGTAAAATTGCATCCAGACTGATAGTTGACTGAACACACACACACTCACTCTCAAATTGACTGCTGTAAGATTAGTACTCCAGCCTACCTAAAGAGCACAGAACTTAACACTAGCACCACAGCACATATCTGTCTTTAAGATTGTCAGACTGCACTTTATAGAAGATGGCATCATCAGTGTATGGTGAGAAGAGAATGTTGGGAGCAATGTGTGAAATTGCTATGTAGTTATGCACTAGTGCCAAATTATTTTCTGAATGATACTTGAGTGAGGGCAGCATGACATAGGCTCATGGTGTTCTGACTACGCACACACAGTTAGACATACAGGCACACGCACACGTTGAATGTTGTCTTATTTGATCCCCTACCTAAATAACTACTCAAGCTGGTGAACACAGTACTTAACTTCCCCATGACTGCAGAAGTCTGATTTTATCATTGCCTTAGTGCTCTTTTTAGAGGATGGCATCATCATAATATCACAGGTAACATATACTGTTATGAGATTTGTGTGCAAAGGCTGGACTTCACATTGGATTGTGTAATTGCAATGTGCAAAAATACATTTAAAGACACCCTAGTAACCCAGGTGAAAGAAGCTGTCATGAATGCATGAGGCTTAACTGAGATATACATGTACCTGTTTCTTAGTATGCAGTTTACATAACACACACACACACACACACACACACACACACACACACACACACACACACACACACACACACACACACACTCACACACACACACACACACACACACATTTTGGAAACAGTGCTACTGCAAGGATTTAGGAATGTGTTTTCTTATTCAGATGAAATGATGTCCACATTAATACAATTTCTGACAACATCAATGTGATATAATCATGAATGATCAATGTCCATTGTCAGTATCTCATACCATATGTAACAAGGCAGTTATGCTTTTTATGTCTGTAGTGTCCTTGACAGTGGTCCAAGTAATGATATATCATTTGCAAGTGCACTGCTGCAGGGCATGCATGCATCTGCATGTATCTCAGAAAGCATGTGCTAATTGAAGTGCACATCACTGCTCTTCTCTTGTGTTTATTAATACCTATGTCATGAACAATTACAAGCCTTTAACCACACTGACATGCTAAACACCTCTTTACATAGCACATCACCGAGAAACTTATTTGCGCAGATGATGGCAAAATGTTAGTGCATGCATGATTTTCATTTTATGAATTCAACTTGAATTTGTGAAGTAGTTTGGAAGACACGTTATTGGAGAAATAACTGACAAATACTATACTGTTCTTCTGTAGTATATATAGGAAATGTGGGTTCCTATTAGATGACCAAAGATGCATTCTTTCAAATGCATCTTGGTCAAACTAGAAAAGATGAAAAGGCAAAATGATGAAGCAGCATATAAGCAAATTCTTTCCTTGGGAAAGAAATCACTTGGCCGTGTCCGTTACTTTACCGTTTTCGTCATTGTAGTGCAATCGTGGAGTTGGTATATTTAGATGGGGGGCAGGGGTGTGGGGGTGAATCCCTCGACTTTATGTTATGTTTTAAGTGTTTTTTTTTTTTTTTTTTTTTTGGAACAGCGATTTTTTTCTCTTGGAAAAATATCGCTGTTCTAAGCGTTCAAGCTTTCGCTTACATGGGTTGATAAATCATCGTTCACTTTTTTTAAGCACTTGATGATTTAATATAGACCCGGAAATGTTAGCTGCAGACTTTTATTACATAAATAACTGTTGCTTTTGCCTTCCCTGTTAAGTGCTGAGCAAAAGCGGGTCTCTGTTTAAAGAAAAAATAGTAATATGTCCTTTGGTTTGACTTCCTTCACACAAAAAGGCCAAGCAGTGATGCGTGGCCACCAACATGCTGGACAGTACAGTATTACGTTTGGAAAATAGACTTGTAGCCTAGTTTTCTCTGTGGTGCAGTATGTAAGAGTAGTGAGTTCCTAATCAAGCCTAGCTGAAACAGGGTTCAAATCCTGATTGTTCTCTCTCTCTCTTTTTTTTTTTTTTTTTACAAATGGTGTCAGTATGTCATTAAGTAAATGTGATTAGGGCTGGAAATGGTCACATACAGTAAAGTGTGTGTTTTCCACAAATCTTATCAGTAATGCCTACCCCAGTACAATTGGACAAGGGTCTATATCAGAAGATCAAAGTATCAAAACTTCGAATCTGACATGGTTGACACCATATGCTTGAAGTCTTGAAACTTCAAATATTTTAATGGAGATCTCTGTACAGTGCAAAAAGGAACTATTTCCCTTTTCTGCACTGTAGTGCAATCTCAGAGTTGGTATATTTAAGTAGCGGGGGGTGTGAGGGGTGCAGGGGGGCTTGCCTCCTGCTTAGAGCATTTAAATGGTTTATTTTTGTAGGTTGTTGTGTTTTATTACATTTTCAGTATTTCAAGACTTCGATTATATGGTGTCAACCATATTAGTTTTGAAGTTTTGAAACTTCGATAATGTAATATAGACCCATTGCACAACTAATAGCGGTTTTGAAGACCTCACTGCAAATCCCAAGTTAATTCTGTGCACAGCTTTCTAAACATGACAAGGGGTGGTACATTTTTTTAAATGATTATTATGACTCAGCAGATATGCTAACTATTTGTGTATGGCCAGATTTCCTGAAAAGTGTCTGCAGTATGCTTTGTCACAGTAAGGAAAATTTCCACATCACATTAGATGACCATTTCATCCATCATTACCTGAACATGATACAAAGAGAATCCTAGAGAAGAATTTTAAACCTGGCATACTACAGGATCACTGATAAGCTTTTGAATCAAGATAATATTTGTATTATCCATCAGCAGAGGCATATCAATCTGCAGACGCCATTCATCTACCTAATAGATATATGCATGTAAAGAGGTGTGGAGAGTGAAGGGATGAATACAAGTAGAGATGAACATAGACCTAACAATGTTTTGTTTAATGGAACATTCATGGACATGTTTTTGGTCTGCTGTCATTATTAACTTTCCATGCTCTGTAGTATGAAGTGACTCACATAGGGGTAAAGAATGGTTTGGAGAGGGGCAACAGGCTAATGACAAGCAGAACTAGGTTGGATAAATATGTCATAGTTGTGGGGATGGATGTCACTTCAAATACTTATTTTTGGCTAGTATTGAATATATCTCCATGAGAATTCATAACCATGTCAAATGTTAAGCTACTTGTGATTAAACATCTCATGCACATATAGCATCACACTAAGAAATGATGTTAGATGCATCTGGAATCGAGCTCTTGAAGCTATTGGAAAGAAATCCTCAGTCCAGTAATTTATGTCAACACTCCCCAAAGAAAGTTGCATTTTGTTACATTCTCCATTCTAAATGACTGTCAGAGTAACTGTTTAAAAGTAATGCCTTTACTCTGATTTAACTTTATGTTCCTTTAGCGCAGTAAGTTGAAGCAACATTGCATGGAGATAACTGGACTAGTGCAGCCAATGTCCAATCCTCACCAGGCTTTGCCATAGTTAAAGAAGAGCCATTCACCACTGCTCTGTATTGGTGCATGATGCCAAACCATGTGCAAATGTAGAAGAAAAAAGTGAAGACTTTATAATGGGCCATGTGTGGCTATGTGTGTGTGGTGTGTTATTCTATTTTTTGAACAGTTTAAAGATGTGACAATGGCTTAGATAGGAAAGAGGAGAAATGGGGTACAAGCAGGGGGAAGAAGAAAGAGGAAGCAATAAAGGAATTTGCAGGAGGAAATTAGGAAAGCACCATTGATATCCACTTCTCTAACACTGCAATGTGAACCTGTATAGAAAATTGGATGAATTTGGACTGTCACCACAACATAGATGGCTGACAACAATGCAATCATGTTGTATAGTTAATTGGATCAAATCAAGTGTGTCCAGAAAAAACATATGTGACGCAGAGAAGTATGTATGGGACAAGCTTTTCTTTGTGGTGCAGGTGCCTATTTTTTATTTTATTTTATTTATTTATTTATTTATTTTTTCTTGTTGGATTTCAAAAAGAGAGGAATGTTGGGAAAGGGACATAGGAATGTCATGGTCAGGTAGATCGGGTAGGGGAGGAAGCAGGTGCCAATAAACAGGACAAACAAGACAGACACAGGGATTGTGATAGGTACAAAAGGTTGGGGAACACCATGATTGGGGATAGGTAGGGGACATTGCAAGCACATGCCCATCAAGTGTGGGAACAGTGACAATCTAGTCCTCACCCTCAGAACTGCCATCATGGCCTCTTTCCTTAGTTCTCTGTAAGACTGCTTGATGTGGAAGTATCTTTTCCATTTTAAGGGGCAACCTCTCCAGGCAGCTGATGTGGGCACCAATGCCAGTTTGTATGGCATTATATACCATCCCTGGCAGCTGCTGGTGGGTAATGTAATTGTCACCTTCACAAATACTCCTGGAGGATACTAATGGACCAGTATTTGGAGCAATGCTACCTGATGTGGATGGGCCAGATAGTGCAGGGGCTTCACAGGCAGTACTGGCAGGTTGCTTCCCAGAGGTGCTGGATGATGGTGCAGCAGCTGGTGGATGGTAGACAGGCTGAGCATCAGTGTTTGGGCTACCTCTCTGTGCTGAAAAGCATTTTGTCTGTTAGCAGAAAAGTATGACATCAAAATGGTGTGTTGCTATTAAAAGAAAGAGAGAGAGAGAGAAGGGGTGATGTGAGACAAAAATGAAAAGAGATTATTAGAGCCATTATATGCCACATTAATGCTTTATTAAAATAAATATACTTTTATCATTATCTTAGCTATGCAGCTTTCCCAATCCCAAAGAGGATTGTGAATTGTTACAGGTAATCCTTGGAATATACAGATATTCCATATATGTTTTTTAGAGATTCTACAGATTAACTTAAAAACATGGCATCAAAACCAATATTGTTGGAATTAAAATTTAAAAATGGCATTTCTCTATGTGAATGTTTAGGTTACTTGTGGGAATTGAACCCACTAAATCTGAATACACTATTGTACTTGCCTGATACAATTACCAAGAGCTACAGAAGAAAACATGCATGCTTGCTTTTACAGTTAAGATCTGCACACTGTTAAAAGTAATTTGTATAATGTGGGATTCAAACTGATGTAAAAAAGAAAATATATACATATCCACAGAGGAGATTTTTCCTCATTGCCACAGAAGAAGTGTTTACCAATCATGCTCATTACAAATGAGGTGGCCTAATAGTTAAGGTGTTTGCCTTATAAACACAAGGTGCAGGGTCTGAGTCTCACAAGGGATAATTGGCTAGGCTTAAAATGGCTTGCAAGGGCAATTAGCCTTGTACTAACCTATGAACTTATCACTCCTATGAACTATGAACTTATCACAAATAAACACTTTAAATAGTGAGTAGTGCTATACTTCAGTTAAGCTTCTATGTGTGTGACATAACGAGGTCCTGGCTTATGGTCTATATTAGATAACCGAAATGATAAAAGAGCAAACGCTTTTTTATCGACACATAAAACATGAACTCACTAAACACAGAAGGTACGGAACAGTGATTTTTTTTCCTAGGGGAAAAAAATCGCTGGGCCATTCAAGGGACTTTGCCATTTCTTCCACTGTGGTGCGATCTCGGAGTTGGTATATTTAAGTAGGGGGGTATGGGGGACACAGTTCCCCACATCGGGGTGTGTGGGGGTGAAGCCTCTCTCTTTATTTTGTGTCTCATGTTTTTTTTTTTTTTTTTTCGAGCAGTGATTTTTTTCCCTGGGAAACAAATCGCTGTCCTGTAACTTCGGTGTTTACTGAGTTCATGTTTTATGTGTTGATAAAAGACCATTCACTCTTTTATCATTTCTGTTATCTAACATAGACCTCCTGGCTTATGCATTCTCAGGTATGATGCACGACTAATGTCTGACAATATACGGGATGGATAGACTTGTATTACTTTAGTAATATATTTTGGAGTTCTGGTACAGATCATACAATGCATTCTGTTTTAGAGTTATGCTTGGTCTATGGGAGGGATGTTGATTGTCAGTAAACTATGAAATCTATCACAGGTATGAAAGTACATTTTTATTACATAATCATCATTGTCATGCTAAATCAGTTACATATGTATTACATATGATATGTGTATGTTCAATCAACCTGCTATACATAGCTACCTTTATATTCAAAGTTTTGTGAACATTTACCGTGGAACACCCTTACTAAAAAAAGGGGAGTGTGTGTGGGATTAAAACCCTGGCTCATCTGTGTTTTTGCCATGAGCTTGCATTTGGTGCATCAAAGAAAGCTAGGAAGCAGATGTATTTTCTACACTCAGCACTGTCCAGAATGTTGATGGCCACTCCTCACTGCTGAGCCCATTTGTGTGAAGGAAGGTGAGCCAAATACAATTTTTCAGTTTTTTTTTCTTTAAGCAGTGAACCATATTTGTGCACCAGTAGGTAAGGCACAAATGTAACAAGCAATATGTATATATACTCCTTGTGTAAACACTCATTATGAGTATACTTCAGTGAAAATAACTACTGTGGAACTGCAACCCCACTTTAGCTAGGTTATCTATTGTGTAACTCAATGTATTTACACATTGTACAACACAGACAGTTGGTTAATGGGTGTAATGTCTACATTCATTACCATGCATATTGCTGACTGCTGCACAATGCTGCTAAGCATATTTTCCCTTCATAAGGCAACTGATAGTAAATTTTAATATTTTGTGGAATTAACCATGTTTGCATAAAGCCACGTGTCACACAAATGGTAAAACCAAAAAAAAAAAAGGAAAAGATAAAACATAAATGTGAAACAGAGGTTAAACAATTATACAGATCTGGATGTGATCCATCTGACTAAGGTAATTGCAACCACAGTTGGAGGTTGTTATCTCTCATTGCAACAGCACTCAAATCATGTACATACAAGCATTTCACATTTCATCTCCAGTATTAACAGTTCATACACTTGGACATTTCCAGTTGGTTGTACATATGTAGCTAACATAGTTGGCAATGAGGGATCACACAAGAAGTTATGAGTATGTTTGCAGATATGCAGCTGTGTCTTCTTTTTTAATTCTGGTCATTCTTACATTATCTGCACTTTAATATCAGAGATGCAGTCTCTAGTGCATTTTCTATCATTTTCCTTTCAAGGTATGATAAAATTACAAAAGAGTGAACAACAGTTTTCATCAAAGGCAAGAGGCTTGCACTATTATGGACAAAAATTATACATGCATGGTGATTTGCTTTATTTAAAAGCTCACTGAAGTGTGTCTGAATTGCTGTTGTGTTTTCTTTCACTCACACAAATCGTTCACAGTTGCAAGCTATTAGCACATAATAAAATACTGTATAGGCTACATTATGTTTATATCTGCTACACTATGTGAAAAGTTTGGTATTTATCAATTGTAATGAGTCCACACCTCATTTGCATCTTTACAATGCTCAGAGGGCTAAATCTACACCATAAAAGAGTAACCATATAGCTAGAGAACTTGCAAGTGAAGACAGTTGTGTATATGGATACAACAGAATATTGGAATTCCTTTGAAGGTTATTTCTCTGCAGAGAAGACTTAATTTTGTATTTATATATGCAGGAAAAATGGAAGTTTTATATGTATGAACTTCTTATACCTCACTTTTGGCATAGGCAGTTTTGACAGGCATTTACATTTGTGAGATAGATAGGTTATATTTTCAGATAACTATGTTCTTAGCATTTGCTTTTGCTCTGTCCTATGTTATTGGAAGGATATGTAATGTACATGTTGCTGACACTGGTGTTATGCTTCTGAGATAGCCCAGAGCAATCTCCACAGGAATGGTGGGCACAGTGAAAAGTGACTAGCATTCATTAATTGACTTTTCCATTAAAAAGTGCAGATATCATGATAATTCTGTGGAAAACATATATACATTACTTATGTGGTATTCCTTATTTTTGCAAGCCTTCATTTGCATGTATGGGGGGGGGGCATCTACCATTCTGTTGTCCTAAATGAGAAGTATGTTTCAGGGGCTTTTCTGTTGAAAATCTGTAGAAATCCTGATAATTTTGTTAAAACATATACATTACTTATGTGGTATCTCTTGGTTTGCACAAACATTTGTTTGTGTGGGAGGGGGGGGACCACCTAACATTCTGTTGCACTTAATGAGAAGTGTGTTTCAAGTGTTTTATCTTGGCAAAGGGTACATAAAGTGGTTATTTTTGTGAGCAAATACATTACTTATGTGATATTATAAGGTGTTTTACCCTTCTCTGTTTTATGTCACATAGGATTATGGCACCCAAGTCTACAAATCCACAATACCCCTATTTTAGTGACCCTGAGAATGAGGTTATAATGCAGGTTCTGAGGTGGCATGGAACCTTTCTGCTTGAGAGATGCTATGAGGAAATAGCTGCCAGAAAAGAGATTGGAACCAGTTCGTCAATGATGTAAGCATGGCTGGCAGTCGTGGCTGCAATTATGATCAGGTCTGGCATCAGACCACTGAAATGATTTCATCAGCATGGAGGAAGTTGGCTGCAGTTGCTCAATAACAGCTGGCTACAGGTGGTGGTCCTGTTACTAAACCACAATTGACACAAAATAAGGGGTTCCTGTCCACTGTCAGAGAATCTGACAGCTCAGTGAAAACTGGGCACCATGTGCTTGATGTCAATGTTGTTGTGGCTGGGAAGACAAGTGTAACCCAGGAGCAGATTCCTGGTAAGCTTACATATGTCAACATTTGTACTGCCTTGTAAAATAAAACAATAATTTTACTACTGCTTCCTGTGAACATGTTTTTTCTATCTGTACCTATTGATAAGTTTTATAAGAGAGTTGTTCAGCACATGGATGTGGGTGGAAGGCTCAGAAAAATTTCATCTACAGCTGTTTCTTACAGGGCATATAAGCAACAGTGTATTCACTCCCCCCCCGTGTTATTCCCATTGTGATGCCTAATTGTCATCCTTTGCATGCTTCATTTCTTCCAGGCTCATCCTCCCTGCAAAGTATTGACACATCTGCAGATGGTAAGCAGATGCTTCTTTGCTTATTACTAAGCATTATTTAGATATAGTGTCTGCATATGTGAGGAGGGTGTAATGTGTGTCTTTATTGCTGTAGCAGTGGTGATTGTGTGATTACTGTTACTTTTTGTTTATATATTTTGGGTTAATATTTAGGGAAGTAGTAATTTCATTACTATGTTTGTTGCTTATTGTTACATGTTTTCCTGATAGTGGAAGTGTAGGACTCCTGCAACCTGGTGTCGGAGTGATGGTAGGCTCTCATGATGATGGTGGCCAAACAGAAGCACAATCAGGGGATGCAGAAGTTGGATCCAACATTGAGGTTGTGACACACACATTCCATGGATTTCCTTCAGACAGAATCAGTATGCTTACACATACCACTCCGCCGAGCCTTCAGATAGTGGACAGGTTGAGAGTGACACAACTGATCAGGGTAGTGTGGTCACTGCAGTTTCAGTGCCAGTGGACTCCATCGATAGCCAATATGTGGACAAGGTGCCATGCAGGATAGTTGGCAGGGATGCTCATTGGAGGCCTTTTGTCTATCGTCAGCCTGAAGCTGGTGTGTCATTATGTGCCACTCTGCACATGTTTAGGGCCATCATCGAGGCTCAGGCACATTCCACTAAGGCATCCTAGGTTTCTAGATGTGACACAATCTGACAGGCATGGCTGCCTATGCAGTGTGTCTGATTCAATAGCTCAGATGACTGACACAGTGGAATGTTGTCCTTATGTGGGCACCCTGATGATTTCATTAAAAGGTGTGATAGTAGAAAATAGGAAAGCTTGATATGGAGATACAGAACACAAGTGAGACATTGAAGGAAGACAAGCATCTAATATGAAGGTGTAAGACATGAAATGGTACTACATTTTTACATAGGATCAAAGGATCATAGGAAGTTTGTAGGTTCATATGTTCATAGATAGGGACTAGGCTATCTGCCCAAGGGCATTTATAAGCCTAGCCAGAATGTGTTGGCTTTCACCTCCCTTTTAGATTAGTTTCCTGAGCCTCTGTCCAGCAGGGTCACTGAAGTGATCCCAGGGGTAAACTTACGATTTCCCATGCACTCGTCAAGATTTCTCTTGAAGAGAGTCAGTGAGGGGCTTTGCCTAACATATATTTGGATTCTATTCCAGAGCGAGGGAAGTTTCTGGGACAGGAATCTATCCCTCCAGCATGTTCTATTTATTGTTGTGTTGAGGTGTAAATCCCTAGAACATGTGGCTCTAAGAGATTTGGTTTTCTTGAGGTGGAGCATGTCCATTAATTCTGAGTTAGACGTGGCCTTGTGCATCAGGCAGAGATCACCTCTGAGTAGGCGGTAAGCAACCAAGCAGAGCTGGAGTTTCTTTAGTCGAGCTGCATAGGGCATCTGTTTGAGGCCCACGATCCTCTTGGTGAGGTACTTCTGTGGTCTTTCCAGCTGTTGCAGGTGTCGAGTAAGGTACATCCCAAATGGGGCATTGTACTCTATTATGGGCCTGATGTGCGATGAGTAGAGGGGCACAATAACCTCTCTTGATCTAGATGTGAACCCTTTCATGATTAGGTGGGCTACATCGAAGGATTTTCTAACCACTTTGGCAATGTGATTATCAAAGGAGAGGTTGCTATCTACTTTGGTCCCCAGATCCCTAATTACATCTTCCATACTTAGTGGATTACCACCTATGTGGTAGTTCATGGGCACTTTGTTTTTCCCAAAGGGGATGACTATGCACTTTTTGGCATTTAGCTTGAGGCCATGGTTCTGACACCAGGTATTCTTCTCCGTGAGACCCTTCTGGAGGATGTCTGTGTCAGCCAGAGAGTCGATTATGGCCCCCAGTTTGCAATCATCTGTGAACTTGGTCAGCCATAGTCCTCCCGTGCTTGCCTGTACCTCAGAGAAGTATATACTGAACAGGAGGGGTCCCAGGACTGAGCCCTGTGGGATGCCACTTGTAACCAGTTTAGAGTCGGACATGGCACCCGCAACTCTGACCATGTGAGTTCTATCCATGAGCCAGTTGGCAACCCATCTCATAACACATGGGTTAATGTTCAAGCTGGTAAGCTTATCTATAATGAGAGAGTGGGGGATGGTGTCGAAGGCCTTTGCGAGGTCCAGGTAGGCTGTGTGGACTACCTCTTCCTCATCTATGGCCTTGACAAAGAAGTCAACTAGGTTTAGGAGGCAAGATCTGCCTTTACCAAAGCCAAATTGGGTAGCGTCCAGTGTCTGGAGGTTCCCAATGTCTCTGTTAATGAGTTCCATGATGATGCACTCCATAGCTTTGCAGACCAGGCTAGTCAGGCTTATAGGGCGATAGTTCCCAGGATCCGTTGTGGCACCACCTTTGTGGAGCGGGATAACTGTAGCTGTACGCCATTCTTTGGGTACATAGCCTGTGGTAAGGCTGAGTTTGAACAGTGAATTTAGGTGAGGGGTTAGTTCATTTTGGAACTCGTGTAAGAAGCAGCCTGGAATACCATATGGTCCCATTGATGTTGTGTTTTTGGCTTTGGAAAGGGCTGTTTTCACCTGTGTGTCTGTGATGTCTGGGGCTCTACATTTTTCTGGGATGGACACAGGCCATTTTGGGGGTGGTGGGTAAAGTTTGCACTGAATCTGTCAGCCAGGATGTTGGCAATGTCAGTTGGTTCAGTGTATTTTTTGTCATTTTGCACTAGCTCAGAGCAGATCTGAGAGTTGCCACCTAGATTCTTGACATAGCTAAAGAAGGCTTTGTGATTATCTTTAGAGTCTTTGGCAATTTTTCTTTCGAAGCTGGCCTTGGATGATTTTATGAGGGATCATAGTTTCTTGCTAATACTGATCAGGGATGCCTTCCCTTTTTGGGATTTTGCTCTGTCATGTAATAGTTTCCTCCTTCTGTTGTATAGTTTATTTATGGCCGG
The DNA here is from genome assembly GCF_019279795.1 of Protopterus annectens. Taxonomy (NCBI): domain Eukaryota; kingdom Metazoa; phylum Chordata; order Ceratodontiformes; family Protopteridae; genus Protopterus; species Protopterus annectens. Next base: position 1,387,376,806 of record NC_056731.1, read on the forward strand.
TGTCCAGCAGAAGACTGGTTTCCTCTTTTTTGATGAGTGAGTTTTGGTTTTACTTGGGATAGCTCGACCCATGCATTCCTGTAGGTGCTGATAGAATGCATTTGTAAAGGATTCTGTCGTTTGGGCAGCATTATCCTTTAGCAAGGGGGCTTTGAAACTTTCCACCTCGGACTTCAGAAGTGTGAAGTTTCTTTTGAAAAGTTTTTCACAGTGGTTTCCTTGACTGGGGCTGGAGTCAGGATGTGGATGTCCAGTGTGATTAGTTTATGGTCTGATCTTACCAGCGACAGTTTTACCTCTGGTGTGGAACATTGATCCCCCATGTTGGTGAGGATCAGGTCCAACATGTTGTCACTTCTTGTGGGAGTGGTGACCAGTTGTTCCAGGGCATTTGAGTTTATAAACTCTAGGAAGCGTTGAGCAAAGGAGTTAGGACTTGAGTAGTTTTCCTAGTCAATGTTTGGGTAGTTGAAATCACCCAATATCATGGTGTTAGGTAGGACCTTCATATTTTCCAATGTTTTCAGGAATGCTGAGTGGGGGTCCTGAGACAAGGTGGGTGATCTGTAGCAAACTACAATCTGAAAAGCAGCTTTGCCCTACTGTTAGTTGCACATGGATGGTCTCCGAGGCCTCGTGCTGTACCACTAACCTGGAGGTGTGGGTATCCTTGATTGAAAATGGATATACCCCCGCCTTTTGTATTTTGGTCCCGGTTCTGGGGCTGAAAGGTATGGTATGAGTTATAACCTGGTAGTGCTGGGAGGCTCTCTGGAGCCTTGAACCAGGTTTCTGTTACTGCACAGATATCGATTCTCTCCATACTGAGTTGTGCCTCGAGTGTGTGCATTTTGAGATTTAGACTTCTGGCATTGAGTAGCATTACCCTCAGTTTTTGGTTTCTTGTGTTGTTTATGGAGGTGGGTTTGTCTTTTGAGCCTTGCCTAAATAAGGCACTATGGAGGTGGCAAGAGCTTTGGCCAGTATTCAAAAGCCTAAGGGTGACAGTTGCTGGACTATTGGCCCTAAGGCCCTTAAAGGCCTAGCCAAGAGTTTAGCTCATGTTTAGACAAGTCAGCACCCAATGCCTCTGTCCAGCAGGGACATGGGTGGAATCCCAGGGGTGTATTTTCTGTTTCCCATCCAGTTATCCAGGTTGTGCTTAAAATGGGGTAAAGAGGTACTCTGCTTGACATGGAGAGAGGGTTTATTCCACAGATGGGGGAGACTCTGGGAGACAAATCTTTCCTGCCAAAAAGTCCCATTGATGTACCAGACCAGTTTGAGGCCATGTATGCAGGTTACTTGTGTGGAGCTTGACTTCCAGATATGCAGCAGTCCTATCAAGGCTGAGTTTGAGATCACATTGTATGCCAGACAGAGGTCACCTCTGAGGAGTCTGTATGAAACTGAGTGGAGGGATAGAAATTTAGCCTATCTGTGTATGGTAGATGTTTGAGTCTCTGTATTCTCCTGGTGAGGAACCTCTGTGGTCTCTCCAGTTGTTGCATGTGCTTTGGGGGGTACATAGAGAAAGGGGCATTGTACTCAATAACGGGCCTTATAAGAAAGGAATACAGGGATGTTATGAACTCCTTGTCCCTGGATGAGATACCCTTACTTATGAGGTGAGCCATGTAGAAAGCATTCCATACAACAGAAGCAACATGGTGACCAAAAGTCAGGTTGCTGTCAACCAGGGTGCCCAAATCCCTCAGGACTGATTGCATGCTTAGGACATTCGTATTAATGTCATAATTTGTGGGGACATCACTCTCCACAAAGGGGATGACGATGCATTATTTGGTATTCAGCTTGAGGCCATGTTTCTGCCACCAGTCATTTGTTTGGGTGGGATCCTCTTGGAGAATGTCCACATCACTAGGGGAATTGATGACAGCACCCAACTTGCAGTCATCTGCAAACTTGGTCAGCCATAGCCCACTGGTTTTGACTTGCACTTGAGAAAAGTAAATCACAAATAACAGAGGGCCCAAGACTAAACCCTAGGGGATGCCTCTCATTACAGGTCTACTGCTTGAGGTGGCTTCCCCTATTTTGACTAGGTGGGTTCTATCAGTGAGCCAGTTTGCTACCCATCTGATAACATATGGATTGATGCCTAGTTAAGAGAGTTTATCTATTATACCCAAGTGGGGAATAGTGTTGAATTCTTTGGCCAGGTGAAGGTAGGCAGTGTGCACCATCTTCCCCTCATCCATGGCTTTAGTGACTGTCTCAAAGAAGTCAATGACCTCCCCTTAATGAAGCTAAACTGTGTAGGATCAAGTGTTTGGAGGATGCCAATGTCCTTGTTAATGAGATCCATGATAATCCATTCTATGGCTTTGCAGATCAGGCTAGTTAGACTGATGGGTCTATAATTTCCCGGATTGGTGGAAGCTCCACGTTTGTGGAGTGGCTGTTTTCCACTCAGCTGGGATTAAGCTGGTACTCAGGCTTTGGTTGAATAGGGCATCTAATGGTGCTGCAAATTCCTGCCTGAGTTCATGTAGGAGGCAGCCTGGGATGTTTTTGGGTCCCATGGATGCTGTATGTTTTGCTTTTGAGAAAGCAGTGATGACCTGTTCCCTAGATATAAGGGGAAGGGGGCAGGTACTAGGGATGTCCTGATTTACTGATGGAGGGGCAGAGGGGTGAAGTTTTTGCTGAATCTGTCAGCCAGCAAGTTTTCTATATCTACAGTAGTTGTATATATGGTGTCCTTGACCACCAGTTCTGAACAGATCTGGGTGCTTCCTTTGAGGTTGTGGACATATGTGAAGAAGGCCTTATGATTGTCTTTAGTAGATGTGGCCAATTTGGACTCAAAGTTTGCTTTGGAGGATTTCACTAGTGCTCTTTATTTGCTTGCTCAGGCTAAGGAGAGGTTGCTTCCAATTGGGCACTTGCTCCATCTTAGACCCGGACAGCATTTTTTTTCCTTTTGTTATAGAGTTTATTTATTGCAGATGTCCACAAGACAGGTTTGCTTTTCCTTTCAGATGCTGATTTAATCCTGTTGGGTGTTCCTGATTTCATGCATCTATATAAATGCTAATATAGTGCTTTGGTGTAGTTTTGGATAGTAGTGCCAGTTCCTACAGAGGGGAAGGGGGGCTGTGAAGCTGTTTATACCATTCCTCAGGTGGCTGTAATCATCTTTGGAAATGTTTTTTTGTTTGATGCTAGCTAGAGGGGGGACAGGAGATATGGTGATTTCAAAAGTGACCGCTTTATGGTTGGATCCTACCAGGGAGGATAATACTGTAGGGATGCTGCAGTGATTACTCATATTGGTTAATATCGTATGCAAGATATTATCACCTCTTGTGGGGGGATCATTTAGCTGTTTCAAGGTGTTTGCATTGACAAAACCGATGAATCTCTGGGCATTTGTGTTCTGGCATGAGTAATTCTTCCACTCTATGTTTGGGTAGTTAAAGTCACCCAGGTTCAGGGTAAAGGGTTGAATCTTGATAGAATCAAAGAGGTCCAGATAGGTGGATTGGGCATTTTGTGTCAGATTTTGGGGCCAATAGCTAGCTTTGATTTGAATAGAGGTCTTGTTAATGGTTAACTTCACCTAGAGTGTCTCCTGTGCATCATACTGTTTGACCAGCTTGGAGGTGTGTATGTCTTTTATATATATTGAAACTCTACCTCCTTTGGCTTTACTACCCATAGTTTGGGGTCTGAATGTTTGATATGATGAGTAATCAGGTAAGACTGGGGTGCTCTCCCCAGCTTAGAACCAGGTTTCTGTAACTGCACAGATATCAGCTTTTTCCATGGTTAAGAATACCTGCAGTGAATGCAGTTTTACGTTTAGTCTCCTAGCATTTAGCAGCATGACCTTTAATTTGTGTTTGTTGAAAAGTATGTTGCTAGTTTTAACCTCATCGCTTTTCCTAAAAAAGGCACTATGGGGAGGTAAAAGACTTTACCAGAAGCCTTAAGCCCAAGTGAGACAGATGCAAGCCATCTCTGGCAAAGCATCGTGGTCTGTCGATCATATCTTCCCAGGTGGTCAGGCACTGGATCCCCCTGGAATGACACCAGAAACTAATCCAATTGTTAAAGTCAATCATTTTCTGTTTGCATTGAGGCATCATTCTAGGTGACAGTAGAATGCTGCTTAAAGCTAGGGACATAACTGCCTGGGACACATATTCAGTGAGCTCAATTATGTCTCTCTTCATATAATCTGGGGAGGTAGGTCTCAAGTCATTCACACCAACATGGACTATGACAGAGTCATAACTGTACCTATTGTTGAGAGACTTGAGTGTGCGTGTGATATGACAGATTCTGGCACCTGACAAAATAACTAACCGTGACTTTCTCCTTATCCAGCCTAGTGAGAGGCACATTTGTGTGTCTCCCAATTGAGTCTCCTATGACTAATATGTTGGGTTTATGGTTAAGCCTTAGTAACTGTGAGACACAGGTGTGTGGATGATGCATGGTATGTGGTGTGGAGAGCTGTGGAGATTGTGTGTGTTTTTGCCTCGGAGGTCTCTTTTGTTTGGGTATGTTTTTGCTGAGGACCTCCACATATGTGGGTGTGTGTTCTGTAGGACTGGATGGTGTCTGAGGTGTACTGATTGTGTTGACAACCTTCTCAGTGTCAGATACACTGGCTTGTGATTGAGACAGTATAGACTCTAGGTTCCTAATGTAATTGCATCTCTCACAAATTGTGTTGCTAAGTGGTACTAGTAGATGATTGTCTATGTACACGAGGCAGTTGCTACAATAGACAGTTGCTACAATGTCTCAGGATGCCCATATCAACGAGGCTGGCATGAGAAACTGTCGGAAATTGCCCATCCATATTTGTCAGAATCTGAGGTAGAAAGGCCATGGAGAGCTAAGGGGAAGGCCTAAACTGCTTAAACCAAAACTAAGAGGCTTAGAATAACACTTACAATTTAAACAGGCTATAAACAAGCAGTAATAAATGCAACAGGAAAGATGCAATTGAACACTTTAGAGAACAAGCAGCAAGAAGCAGGAAAGGCAAGATGAACTAATATAGTAGGAGGAGGAAACACAAATACAGTAAAAGCAGCTGAATAAAATGTTTTTTTTCCAATAAGCAGGTGCAAGGCATTAACTGGTAGTACATTTTACAATGACAATATACTGTACAGTATGGTAGTGATAAACATCAAATAAGCAGATTTAATATAAGATATGGTGTGATGAAGAAGGTACTGCCAGCACAGGTAACTGGAATTTTGTAAATAATTATATGCCACTGGTGAATATCAAAAAAAATTATACAAGATGCTTGTGTTACAAATGGGTTATAACTGTATGCCATGTGTATATTAAACTGCTTTGTACAGACGTGTGTGTTGAAAATGCATTTGAAAAGTGCTGTGTTTGAAATGTAACCAGAGTGTGCCTACTGAAGAGAACAGAAATGTACATGCACTATTGTAACTGTTTAAATGTATATGTCTTAACACAGGAAACTGGAGGGTTAACCTCAGTCCAACAAACTTTAGAAAAATATCTGAAATTAAATCACTTTATAGGCTAGGCCATCAAGATGCTATCTTATAGGTTTCAATGCAGCCAGAGACACAAAGTCTGTAATAGGAAGCTTTCTGTATTGTCTTTGGGGTGAACTAATCACTACTCTGAAACCATAGAGAATGCAATTGGTTTATGATTTCTAGTACCTGCCAAAAATCTGAGCAACATCCCTTGTATGTGTATTTTACAGGCAGCTGACACACACACACACACACACTCTTTGTTATTATGATTGCACGCACACATGCACACACGCACGCACACACGCGCACACACACACACACACACACACACACACACACACACACACACACACACACGTGCGCGCGCACACTCTTCCAGCAATGGTGATTTTGCCTGGGAACAAGAAGTCAGATGACCAGAAATTACGTCATTCTGCAAGCTATCCCAGCAGTAATATTTTACTTATTATTTTGAGAAGTATCTTGGTGAGACAGAGTATTCTGTATTCTGTCTTGGACCTGACAAAAAGAAACACCATTTACCACATCATCTACTTTGTTTTTATTAAGTAAGTTTATAGAGAATAATATAATTCTATTATATTCAGTCAGGAATATAGTGAAGTTTAGTTTAGATGTTATTTTTCTTTATTTGTTTGAGACTGTTCTTCAATGTTGTTTTTAATATTTCCTGTGAATTTGAACTCTGATGTGACTGTAAATATATATTTAGTATTGTCATTTTCTTTTATTATGCATTATTAAATATATTTACACCTTTCATTGTGGCCAAACTTTGTAGAGATATTTAAGTTCTGAGAGTACTTGCATATTTGTTTGGTGACACTGTGTAGGCCACTACTAATAGCCTTGGTCTTGGTCAAACTACTATTTGTATTAATATTAATTTCACTCAGTATACTGGGTACTTTTGAAAGAGCCTTAAGGTAGCTGGCAGGAGTGTGTAGTAGCAGTGATAGCTACCTTATAGTCTGGGCAAAAAGGGGCATAGCTAGACAACGTGTGTGTGTGTGTGTGTGTGTGTGTGTGTGTGTGTGTGTGTGTGTGTGTGTGTGTGTGTCTGTATGTGTGTGTGTGTGTGTGTGTGTGTGTGTGTGTGTGTGTGTGTGTCTGTGCAATCAAATATCAAAGAGTGTGTGTGTCAGCTACTTTGGCAGTGACACGTAGCACTGCTTGGATACAGAGAGTGTTGGAGGACTTGACTTGGAATCCTGGCTAAGGACTCAACTCTATAACTATGTCAGTGGGGAGTCTTACTAGGGATCTGGAGAAAAGTAGAGGAACCATTCCCCAGACTGACTGTGGTCTCTGTGTGCTCTTAAGAGAAATTGCACTTGATGCAGAGAGCTGCATTTGGAAATACTGTGTATGCACTTGTTATCCTCCCAGTGAATTTCCCCACACAGGAGCAAGTGGTGAGGATTGAGGCTCCTTGATTACTGGCCCAGAGGTGGGATATTTACATCACATTTTGGTTGGCAGTGGTGGGTCATCACATATTGGTGGGCAGTGGTGGGATATCCACATCACATATTGGCTGGCAGTAGTGGGACCACCACATCACATATTGGGATTCAGTGGTGTGAATATTGAACTCCTGTAGCCTGTAAACAGTGGTGACTAAAGAAGGTGTTTGTACTGTCAAGCAACCACAGAGTGAACATTCAGAGTTTCATATCACAATAGTTTTATTTATTTTTTGTTAGCTTAGCTAGTCAGGGAGAGCACACAAGGATGTCAGCAGAGGATTATGGCAAGCTGACAAGGAGATGAGATATGCCAAGCCAAAGGACTGGTGCATGCCATTATGACAAGCTAACAAGGAGCTGAGATGTGCAAAGCCAAAGGACTGGTGCATGCCAACCTGAATAAAGTGCAAATGATTACAGCCTTAGCCACAGCTGCATCTCAGCCAAGCAACCAGGAACACAGCCAGACTGGTCTTTAGGAAGTACAACTCTCAGAAAATGGACAGTTCAATTTTTCCTCAGAGGACTTAAAAATCTGTCTGCAGTTAAAGAGACGTGAACTGCAGGTCAAACATTTGAAAATAGAATCAACAGAGAGACTGTGGTGTTTGGAGGCTGAAGAAAGGGAGAAAAAGATGAAATTACAATCATCAGAGAGACTGAGACATCTGGAAGCTGAAGAAAATGAGAGGCAGAGGCAACATGAAAAGAAAATGCTGACTCTTCGGCAGAGTCATGGAGGTAACTGGGAATGGAGTAACTGAACCCAAGAAACAATGAAGGTCAGTACATTTCTTCCACAATTTATAGAGGGTAATAATTATGATAGTTTTATTCATAAGTCTGAAAGCAAATGTAAACAGTATAATGTTAACCAAGGGCTCTGGGTATGTTTCCTGACTCCCTTACTCCATGGTAAATCTGTAACTGATGTTTATACATTGTCTGATACTGATTGCTTAAATTATGATACAGTTAAAAATTGATTACTGGAATGCTTTAAGTTAACACCTGAAGCTTACAGAAAAAAGTTTTGTGAGCATAGACACAAGGCAGATGAAAGAGTGGGATTATATTGCTGAGTTAAGCACTTATTTTCATAGGTGGGTGAGTGGGTATCAGTTCACCACTTTTGAAGGGCTGGCATACCTTTTGGTGAGGGGCACAAGCCTTTAGCACTTTTCCTAAGGATATGAGAATCTGGTTGGCAGATACAGAATAAAGCACAGCAGATGAGTTGTGGAAAAAAGGAGACCTATACCTAGCAAGCAGGGCATCACTGCACAGTAAATGGATACCCAGTGCTGCACATGGATCTAAGGGAACTGATGGTGAGCAGCCTAAACTGCCTCAACAGAGTCCACGAGTAAAAGCGGAAGCCACTATCTCAAGTACACAGCCAGGATCAAGTGTTAAATGTTTTAAATGTTACCAATGGGGACATGTAGCATATAGATGTCCACTGAGGCAAGTTGGGGAACAAAACGTAGGGGCACCAGCAAGTGAGAATAACAGAATGCCAGTGATAAGTTTTCTGGAGACAACAAGGGTACCAAACTACCACATGATGTTATATCCTGTCTTAGTAGATGGGAAACAAGCCACTGCTAAGAGAGACACAGCCTCTGACCTAACTATTGTGAAGCCTGCAATTGTTAAAGAGAAGCAATACTTGCTTGGGCAGTCTACTCCAGTCAGAGCTTTAGGAAGGACCCCATTCCAAATACCTTTGGCTAGGGTTCACCTTGACTGGGAGGGTGGAAAAGTAAGCAAGCAAGTAGGTGTGTGTGGGGTTTTGCCTACATATGTCCTGGTAGGGGACAATTTTGATAATGCAGTACCTTGTGTGCATGCAGTTACATGCAGTCAGGCTTGGAACCAGGCATGTGGGTCTGGTAGCCTAGGAGTACCCAGATAGACCTCACACTTGAAGCCAGGACAGGTGAGGTGGCTACTCCAGGGAGGGAGGGAGCTACCCTGTAGCAGTGAGACTGAAGGTGAGCCACAGCTGCTAGTGGGTACTAATGTTCCCTTGGACAGAGTGACTGCAAGGGCAGAGGTGAGTAGTAGTACCCAGGCTAACAGTGAGGCTCCGCTGTCAGAGGATACCTGTGGAAGGGGAGCTGGGAAGGGTTACAAAGAGAGAGAGAGAGAGTTGAGATAGGCTTAGTTTTCAGTCCCTACATTAAAAGGCTTGAGGGAGGTAGCTAGGGAAGCACCAGATTCTCGAGGAAAAGGGGAATCTGTATACAGTACTGGAACAAAGCGGTACTGTATAGAGAATAGACCCCTGAGGGAGGGCTGGATGGTGAGGTAAAACAGCAGTTGGTAGTGCCCAGGGACTTCCATTTGGCACTTCTAGCTATAACCCATGACATTCCCTTTGCAAGTCATATAGGCATAAAGCATGCCAAGAGATGTTTTACACAGAACTTTTATTGGCCTGGGATTGTGACGGATGTAACAGGGTGCTGCAGGACCTGTCAGCAGTGCCAAAAATTAGGCAATGCAGCAGACAAGGTCAAAGCTCCTTTGATGCCTTTGCCTGTGATTGAGGAGTCATTTCAGAGGGTAGCTATGGATATTATGGAGCCTCAGAGAACCCCAAGTTCCACAGGGAAGAAGTATATCCTTGTGGTAGTAGAGTATGCTACTAGATACCCTGATGCAGTTTCTCTGTCCTCCATTGAGGCAGAAAAGGTGGCAAATGCTTTGTTAGAGATTTTCAGCAGGGTAGGTTTCTCAAAAGAAATACTGACAGACAGAGGTGCCAATTTCATGTCAGACCTGCTGGCTTGTCTGTGAGAGTGCTGTGAGGTGAAGCACCTAAAGACAATATCCTACCACACACAGACTAATGGTCTGCTGGAGAGGTTAAACCCTACACTAAAGACCACAATACAGGCATTTGTAGACCAGTTTAAGAGGGAGTGGGATAAATATTTGCCCCATCTGTTGTTTGCTTATAGAGAGGTGCCCCAGGAATCCACAGGTTTCCTCACATTTTGAGATATTGTATGGGCATAAGGTGAAGAGACCTCTAGATTTGATTCGTGAAAAGTGGGAGGGTGAGTGTGAATGTCACAAGGAGCCTGTTATGGCATATGTCCTAAACCTCAGGCAAAGGCTCAGGAAACTCATGGGCTTGGGCCAGGAGAACCTGTCAGGAGCAAAACAGCAGAAAAAGGTCTGTTATGACGGGAATGCTTGAGCCAGAGAGTATGCTGTGGGGCAGCAGGTTATGGTTCTCATTCCTGTCAGACACAATAAGCTGCAGGCAGCTTGGGAGGAGGGACCCTTCAAAATGGTATGGAAGGTCAGTAATGTTAATTACATGGTAGAACTACAAGGCAGGAGGCAGGGGCACAAACTGTACCATGTTAACATAATGAAACCTTACCATGATAGACAAACCCTGGTGCTAAGTATTTGCAGTAGGAGGCAGGAGGAGTCTGATGAGAATCTATGGCTAGAGCAAGCCAGCCAGAAAAATCCCAAGTTACTGTGGTTAACCTAGGGTTGCAGGCATATGAAATGACAGTGCAACACTGTAATGAAGTCAGCAATGCAAAGGCAGCTGGGATCTCAAGATAGGGTATGCAGGTAATGTACTCCCAGATAGGCTCATCCCTCTCAAGTAACATTTCTCAAAGGACACTTGAAAAACTAGCTTGAGTCTTTGAAGGAGAGGAAGAAGTGTGATGAAGGAGATACTGCCAGCGTAGTTAGCTGGAATTTTGTAAATAATTATATGTCATTGGTGAATATCAAAATGATTTATACAAGATGCTTGTGTTACATATGTATTAGAACTGTATGTCATGTGTATATCAAGTTGCTTTTTACAAACGCATGTGTGGAAAAGGTATTTGTAAACTGCTGTGTTTGAAATGTAACCGCAATGTGCATACTAAAGAGAACAGAAATGTACATGCACTATTGTGACTGTTTAAATGTATATGTATTAAAAGATGAAACTGGAGGGTTAACCCCAGTCCAGAAAACTTTAGAAAAATATCTGAAATTAAATCATTTTATAGGCTAGGCCATAATGATGCTATCTCACAGATTTTAATGGAGCCAGAGACACAAAGTCTATACTATGAAGCTTTCTGTATTGTCTTTGGGGTGAACTAATCACTACTCCAAAAGCATGGAGAATGCAATTGTTTTATCTGCCAAAGATCTGAGCAAAAGCCCTTGTATGTGTATTTTACAGGCACTTTCTAAGTCCTGTCAGCTTCCAGTAATGGGGATTTTACCTGAGAACTAGAAGTCAGATCACTCAAAATGATATCATTCTGCAAGCTATCCCAACAGTAATATTTTACATATTATTATTGGTGAGACAGAGCATTGTGTATTCTGTCTTGGACCTGACAATAAGAAGAATCATTCACCACATCATCTACCTTGCTTTTTCTAGTATGTTTCTAGGGAATAATATAATTTTCTTAGATTCAGTCAGGAATACAGTGAAGCTTAGTTTAGATATTTTCTTTATTTATTTGAGACTGTCCTTCAGTATTGTTTTAAATATTTCCTATGATTTTGAACTCTGATGTCACTAGGAATATATATTTCATATTGTCTTGTTCTTTTATTATTTATTATTAAATATATTTAAACCTTTCATTCTGGCTGTTCTTTGTAGAAATATTTAGGTTCTGAGAGTGCTTGCATGTTTATTTGTTGACAATGTGTGGGCCACTCCTAATAGCCTTGTTCTTGGTCAAACTACCATTTTTATTAATATTAATTTTACTCAGTATAATGGGTACTCTTGGAAGAGACTTGAGGCAGCTAGCAGGAGTATCTGGTGGCAATGGTAACTAACTTATAGTTTGGGCAAAATGAGGCATAGCTAGAAAACATATGCCAGCCTTTCCCAGGTGTGTGTGTGTGTGTGTGTGTGTGTGTGTGTGTGTGTGTGTGTGTGTGTGTGCGCAAATCAAAATCTCGGAGTGCGTGTGTCAGCAACTTGGGATTGGACACGAAGCATTGCTTGGACAGAGAGAATGTTTGAGGACTTGGCTTGGAACCCTGGCTAAGGACTCAACTCTATAGCTGAGCCAGTGGGACGTCCTATTGGGGATCTGGAGAAAGGTGGAGGAACCAGCCCCAGACTGACTGTGGTCTCTATGTGCTCTTCTGGGCAACTGCACTTGATGCAGAGAGCTGTATCTGGAAATATTTTATGTGTGCTTGTTATTCTCTCAGTGAACATCCCCCCACACGTGCCAGTGGTGAAGATTGAGACTACTTGATTACTGGCACAGAGGTGAGATATCCACATCACATATTGGTTGGCAGTGGTGAGTCATTACAAATTATACCACATTTTACATTATAAATATAATATTTTAAAAATATGGAATACATTATTGAAATGGATTGTGTTTGAATTGTTGATAGCATGTTAATTCTGCAATTATATATTATTACTTCAAAATTTCTACTTAAAAAAGACTATTTTCATTTCATATTCAACTGAATGTTTTGCTTAATCATAAATATTGATTTCAAAAGTGTTTAATGTTTGCACACTCATGGTCAACCCCACTTAGCCTTTCTAATCATCTCTGTACTTGGTGATGATTATAATTTATCTCATCATCAGCTATAGAAAGAAGAACAAGTGGGTGCATGGTTATTAACCTATCATGTATGTGTATGCATATCTGCCTACTAAGCTTACATTTATTAACCAACATAGTATGCCTTTATGCATAATATGCAAATTACTCAGAACTAAGCACTCATTCTGTTTGTTTTGTGTCATTTTCCTTCATATTACAAATTCCTAACAATGTTTGCTGCAAGTACTGCAAACAGAAACAAAAGGATATCATAACTTCCTCCTGTTTCTTACATTTTTTTGGTCTCCAGCTTGTCTGGTTTCGGGAATGGTTACATATTAACAAGCATTAAATGTTTCATCATTTTTAATTTTAAGTGTTTACTTTGCAGTAGGCATTGTATTGTTTATCTTTTTCCCCAATCATCAGGTAAAGTGGAAGACACTTGCTAAATTCTAAAACCAAGAAACCAACACTACAGCATGCACTAACATCTCTGCTGGTAATTCACTCGCTACTTTGTCTCCCTCTCCCACTTTGCCAAGGGTGTGGTGGCTAACTGTGTTCCACCATCTTGTATGTGCAGCAAGTGTTTTTGAAATGGTAAATTTCTTATAAAATTATCACATTAATAAATGATTTGTGGCCTACACAGAGCAATGTATTTTATAAGCTTTATGCATAAAGACATTTATGTGCATATGCATATATATGACATATGTGTATGTATATATAGATAGATATAAATATATAGATGTTTGCAGAATTGGGGAGGAAGAAAGATTTCAGCAACTCATGAATCACCTCACTACAAATAACCTACTGTCCAGTTGTGTACTACAGCAGTGAGTTTTTTTTATCAGCATGTAGTTGAGTTCAGTAATGGTAAAGATGTAATGATTACAATAAGTGGGAAAATAAAATGTGGGGAAAAAAGAAGGGTAAGTTGCGTACTACTATATGCAATGCCTTTAAGGGCCTATTCAGCTTCATGAATGTCAGTTGAGTAATGCTACTGCTGACAGTTAGAAAAAAAGAAAAAATCTACAGACGGGATAAGGGAGAGGTTAAAATACAATATACATGTCTGTAGATTTTTTTTTTTGGTCTGCATGAAGTGGAAATAGCATAGTGCTACAGGGTGGATAGAGACACACTCCAGGAACCCTACAACTTCTGTCACCCTCACCTGACACTAAGGACAAACCAAGGAGAACCAATACCTACCTGTGGAGACTAAGGTATATTTAACTATTTTAGCTACAAGAACCTTTCAAAGACGCATAGGGGACATTCTCGCATGTCACAGGCATCGGCACCTAGGATGTTATATCAGTTCCTGAATGCTGTGCTACAGCATGGCAGTGACTATTATATATATTCATTTGCATCCCTATGGACAGAGCTAGAACTATGCAGGAGTTCTACCCCCCAACAGACTTCCCTGAAGTCCTGGGTGCAATTAACTGCACCCACATTGATATCAAATCACCACCCAGGGAACAGGGGAGGGTCTACATCAACAGAAAGGGGTTCCACTACATTAACTGCCAGGCCATGTGTAATGATAGGGGAATCGTTCTGAATGTGTTTACTGGTAACTCCGGCAGTTACCATGACTCCTATATCTGGTGCACCTTACAGTTCCATGACCCCCATATCTGGCACACCACGCAATTCTAACAGAGGTTTTAAAGGGGTATTGTCCCACAAGACCATTAACTGTGGGGTGCAGGGGATGCATTGGAACCATGGCTGATGACGACCATCAGAAACACACCCATATTCACAGAGGAATGCTATAATGAGGCATATGCTCAAACAAGAAACATCAAAGAGCATGTGTTTGTGCTGTCACAGTTTTGGTGCATAAATACATCAGAGAGGCCATGCAGTACGATCCCAGTACTTGTGCCAAAATTATTACAGTATGTGCTATTCTACACAATATCATCCTGCAAAAACAGCTGTAACAGGAACGCCAAGGGATAGGAGTACACATTCCACCACCATCTGCAGGGTCCCATTATCCACATGCAAGTGAGGAGTCAAAGGGATAGCCCCCAGCCCCTGTGGATGTAGGAAGATGTAAGTGTGCACAATATGGTCATGCCTTGGCCATGAAGAATGGAAACTGAATTTGCAAAAGCAAATGGTAACAGCATACTGTGTTGTAAGCATAAGCTTCCCATCTCACAATTGTAAAGCACTGCAAGAATTGCCTATGCCAGCAGTGACGAACAAGAAGTGAATACATATCAACTTTTATTTTTCTACTGTCTATATAAATGCATTTCTAATGTTAGAATGTAATGTACTTGAATAAGATAAACACACCATAACAAACTATGTCTTTTTTGCAGAAAAATCTCTTTCATAGAAATAGCAGTCACAATCTTCTCTGTCACAGAACAGTCTCCTCACCTTCAACTTCCCGAGCTACACTGTTAAATTTTTATAGCGTAGATTCAGTTCTCTGAGTAATTTGAAGATGCAGATGAGCTGTAAACTCTTTAGAAATGCTGAATACCAAACTTTTGACTTTGCATAGTGTAGCCTATACACCATTGTAAGATGCTAATGGCATGCAAGCATGAATGTTTATTCTGACTGAAGCAAAGCAATGTAATTCACAGACACCTTTCCCTGAAGTGGGTGTGCCAGTGAGTATATGTTTACAAAGTGTGAAACTAACTGCAGTGAGCTTTTAGACAAAACCAAACACCCCACATATATATAGTATTTCTTTGGAATAACAGTACAGTTCCCTGCTTTTGCTAAGAACTGTTATTTACTGTCATGTATTTGTATCACACCTTGATAGAAAAATGAGAGTATGTGCACTAGAGATTTCATGCCTGACAGCAAGGGTCTATATTAGATCAGCGAATGCTTAAACAAGCGAATGCTGATTAATCGACCTTATTTTAGCGAAATTTAGAAATATCGAAGCAGCATAAACTCAAATTTTTTCCTAGGGAAAGAATTTGGTTGTCCGTTTCTGTTGCTTCAGTATTTTCAGTGCTGTGGTGGAAAGTTACGGGTCGGGTTCAGGTAAGTGTGCGATTGTGTGGATGTGAGTGTTAGGGTGGGTTAGGTGAGTTAGGGTTAGGGCTCATGTTAGGTATGTGTGCGATTGTGTGAACATGAGGGTTAGGGCGGATTTAGGTGAGTTAGGGTTAGGGAGCGGGTGAGGTGAGTGTGCGATAGTGATGGACCTTAGGGTTAAGGTTTGGGTTAAGGTAAGTGGATAGTTAGTGGTGTGTGCATAGTTTAGTGTAGGGTTAGGTGTCAGATTTTAGGTGTATGTGTGTGGATTTCTGTTTGTTTGGTGTGCTTGTGTTGTGTGTATGTGTTTTGGATCAGCGATTTTTTTCCCTAGGAAAAAAAATCGCTGATCTGACAGTTCAAGATTGTAAGCTTTCGCTTACATAAGGTTGATCAATCAGCATTTGCTTTTTTAAGCATTCGCTGATCTAATATAGACCCTGACTGCAAAGCAGAGGTAAGTGAAATATTCACAGAATACAAAGAGAAGGCCGAGCTGCAGGTTTGCAAGCAAATTCATAAATGTTGTGTGATCACTCATTCCACTAAATATGATATCTGCATTTGTGCAATCAACTAAGAATGTCCAATTGCATGTACTGTTTAATACTAGATATGAAACACAAATTGCTTGTGTGTACATTATTTGATTGCCATTGCAACTGTGTTGTGTAAGTGCAATAATCTGATTGTTCAGATCCAGAGCTGTTTAATTTTTTAATCTTTATTTCCCTATTTTTTATTTTATTTTATTTTTTATTATATTTCACTTTACCATGTGTGTGGCACAAGGCATAGTACAAACATGCGTAAGGAAAAAGTGAAAAATGTAATTTCAGTCTCCTTATAGAACACAAATATGTTTAGTAGCATTGCATAGTGATCAGCACCCTCGATGGTAATTACTGCAGAAATTCTACTTATTAGCTGACTGCCTGTGTGGCATAAGATGTAAAACTAGTGAGTTCAAAAGGAAAAACAGGTGTAAGGTGGGGTTCAAATCCCACTGTAGATGTTTTTAGTAAAGGGGGTCATAATGAGTGCCTACACAAGTAATATGTGTTTGCTATTGCCTTTTACATTTGTATGTTGCCTTCCTAAGTGTAAAATGTTTAACTCCTGAAGGAAAAAAGTGAAAAATGTAATTTGGTTTTGCCTTAATCTTTGCACACAAGGTCAATGGTGAGAAAATATACGCAATGCATATCTTTCCCTGTGGCATCAAGCATAAATGCAATGAGTTCATGATCACAACAAAAGTGAATTATGGTTCATATTCAGCATCTGCATTTTAGAAAGGGTGTGACACTGTTATTATTCCCAAAACTTTGATGATAAGGGAAATGCTACATATCAATAGCTGTGTATAGTAGCTTGACTGACAGAATAGCATCATTACTGCTTGCATACATATACTTTTGTAGGTATCCTAGCTCATTAATGACTGACATATGAACCCAGGTTGATCATGCATGTAACAGGTTTAACATAGCTATGATGATTATGTAATAAATCATGCAGTTGCATATCTCTGATGGATACAGTACCTTACCAACCATCATCTAGACCTCTCCCATTACACAATTATTGCTGTAAAACAAAAGGCACTATTAGGTATGCATCATGACTCCAAAATATATTACTAAAGTGATGCAAGCCAATCCATTTTCCAATATACTTGCTTGTATCAAGCCTGGCTAACTCTATCTAGAATGTGTGTAAAAATCTGTTAACCAGTTTACTGTGTAATTTAATTTAATCCTGACTTGCGCTCAGGATTAACTCTAACCTGTGGAACTTGTTTAACTTGCTTACTTATGTAATCTCTGTAAATAGTCTGTTTGTAATATGTAATGCTGGTATTATGTAATGCTGTATCTGCTTACCCTTGGAGCTTTTCTCCCCGGGCCTCCGCTGAAAATGGACATGCATCCAGTCGGACTATCCCGGTCAACAAATGTAAAATAAAATAACATAAATAAATAAAATAAATATATTGTCACACATTAAACCTGCATTACAGCTGAGAATGCATGAGCTAGGACCTTTTAATGTCACACACATACAGGCTTTATTGAAGTATAGCACCAGTTACTCTTTAAGCTGTATATCTTTAATGACCATGGTTGCCAAACACTTCTTCTGTAGCAATGAGAAATTATCATTTGTGTGGAAATTTATGCATTTTCTTTTACATAAATTTAAATCCCACCTTGTAAAATGACTTTTGCCAGTGTGTAAGTCCAGCAAATTTACTAAGTCATGCCAACTATCCCTCTAAAGTCATGGCATAAAAGCAAAGCCATTGGGCATTTCAGTGTTGACTGCTGGACAAAGTGTGACCAGGTATAGCATCATACATGCCAAAGATTACTGCCAAGTTTCACATCATCATTGCTGTTTAATAAACTCCATTCCTCTTTGTTTAGCAATGTCATTTGCCAGGGCTGTGTGTGTTTGTACACTGGTCTTAAAATGCAAGATCACAATTTGGTGGGAAACCATTGTTATCATTGTTGGAGGACCTCTTTAGACATGGCAGGTGATGAGGATGATGGTGCCAGATTCACTGCACAGTAGTGGGATGTGGAGGAGTCCAAAATCTTTGTTTCACTCCTCATCAAGCACTACAGCTGGGGGATGCTGCATGGGAACTGCACTGGGTCACAGTACAAGGTTGAGACTTGGAATGAGCCAATTTTCAGCAGAGGCTGAGGGAGAAACACTCCAGACACGTCTTTGTAATGTGGGAGGAAACTGCAGCACCCAGAGGAACCCCACACAAATACAGGGAGGACATATAGACTATGCACAGAAGGCATCCCAGCTGAGAATCAAACTGGAGAACCTCTTGCTGTGAGGCAACAATGTTAGTTGCTGTAACACTGTGCTATCCACAATTGAAAAAAAGACTCCCATGTCAAGAGTATTGCAGGCAAAAGGGAGAGTGGTAACAGCTCTAAGGGTGAGGATGAGATTTTCACTGTTCACACACTTGACTGCCATGTGCATCTGATGTCTCCTACCCATCCCCAATCATGGTGTCACCCAACCTTTTTGTGTCCATCACCATCCCTGTGTCTGTCTTGTGTGTCCTGGTTGTCTGCACTTGCTTCCTCACCTACCTTATCTACCTCACCCGTTAATTTCCTGGTTCCTTCCCCAACATTCCTCTCTTTTTTGAAAAAAAAAATGAGCACTTTTCCCACAAAAAAAAAATTGTCCCCTCCATAGCTCTCCGCTTCACATATGTGTCTTCGCAACACACTTGATACATAGATTCATAGACTGTTATTAGGCTAATGATCCAGGGGGACTTTCTAAGCCTAGCAGGTTTTCTCAAAAGAATAATGATGCTCTATATCCAAATAGGGCATTGTGGGCCTGGCATTTATAAGGTACCTCTGTCCATAAAGCACATGGGTGCCAGGCCTGACGTAAATTTCCTATTCCCCATCCACTGGCCTAGGTTGCAGTTAAACTGGGTAATAGTCAAACTCAGTTATACATGGATGGGAAGCCTGCTCCATAGGAGGGTCAGTCTCTGGGACACATATCTGTCTCTCTGGCATACTCTATTTAAGTCACAGACAAAATTCAGGTCCTTAGAGCTTGTATTTCTGGTACTATCTGACTTACAAATGTGCAGGAGATTCATACATGTGGGGTTTGCAGATGCCTTGTAAGCCAATCATAGATCACCCCTCAGCAATCTATAGGAGTCTGAGTAGAGGGAAAGGGCTTTAAGGTGCTCTGCATACGGCAGGTCTGT
Organism: Protopterus annectens; assembly: GCF_019279795.1. Lineage (NCBI taxonomy): Eukaryota > Metazoa > Chordata > Ceratodontiformes > Protopteridae > Protopterus > Protopterus annectens. The sequence goes on from NC_056731.1 coordinate 1,387,396,205, forward strand.
TGTGCCTTGTATTCTTTTTGTAAGAAACCTCTGAGGTCAGTCTAATTGCTGCATTTGTCTGGTCAGTTACATACAGAAGGGAACAATGTTCTCTACGATCAGTCTTATAAGGGCAGAGTACATTGGGATAATGACCTCTTTGGACCTAGATATCATGCTCTTACTTATGAGTGGTTCAGTATAAAAGGATTTCCTCACCACTGTGGACATGATAGCCAAAAGTAAGGATACTGTCTACATGCATACCCACATCCCTCACCACTGAGTTAACTCTTAGGAGCATATTATCAGCATGGTAATTAGCCAGGATGCTTGACTTCCAAAAGAGTGTAATTATGCATTTTCGAGCGATGAATTTTAGACCATGGCTTTGGCAGCATTTTTTAGTCAGAGATAACCCTTCTAGAAGAATGCTAGTGTCTGCAGGGGATTCGATGATAACCCCCATCTTGGAATCATCTGCAAACTTAGTCAGCTATAAACCTTCAGCATTTGCTTCCATTTTAGAGAAATAGATGCCAAAAATGAACAGGCAAAGTATGAGCCCTGAGGGAATCTGCTACTGACTGGCCTCTTGGTGGAGGTGGCCTCACCTCTTTTGACTTCCTGGATCCTGCCAGTTAGCCAGATGGCTATCCAGTGGGTGATAAAGGGTTTATATCTAAATTGGTGAGCCTGTCTATAATGCCTGAGTGGGGGATCATTTCAAAAGCCTTGGCCAGGTAAAGCTAAACTGTGTGCACAGTCTTGCCTTCATCCAATGCTTTGGTGACACTCTCAAAAAAAGTCCACCAGATTTAATAGGCATGATCTTCCTTTAATATAGCCAGTCTGTGATGGGTCCAGCATTTTCAGGTTACCTATGCCCTCATTTATCATGTACATGATGATTTTTTCCAAGGCCTTACATATAAAACTGGTTTGACTTTTGGACCTGTAGGTCAGTGGTTGGACCTATTTTGTGCAGGGGAATCACTGTAGGCATTTTCATTCTTTTGGCACAAAACCTGACTGTAGGCTAGAGTTGAAAAGTGATTCAAGTGGACCAGAGAGGTCACATTTCATGCTATTTATTAAGCATCCTGGGATGTTATTGACACCCATCAATGCATTGTTTTTGGCCTTGGAAAGTGCATTGATGACCTGTTTCATGGTAATGATAGGGGGGATTGTGGTATGCGGTATTTTCTTTAGACTACTGGGGGGAGAAATTTGAGCTGAACCTGTCAGCCAAAAGGTTGGCAATGGCCTCCATTTCAGTGTGGCTGATGCCATTTACAATACGTTCTGTGCATTCTTATGTATTTCCTCTGAAGTTATGGACACAGCTGTAGAAAACTTTGTGCTTGTCCTTTGCCTGAGATCTATTTTTACTTCAAATTTAGCCTTTGAAGTATTAATTAACCTTCTTAGCTGCCTGTTTATATTGGTCAGGGAGGTTTTAGTATGCAGGGTTTGCTCCTCCTACTCTTGGCCATTTTTTTTTCTTTTGTTGTATAACCAACTGATATTGTGAATCAACTAGGATGGCTTGTCTTTTCAGTCTGTCTTGTTCTTAATACAAGTGGGCACTTCTCCTTCTTTGCAACTAACAGTATGGTTGTACAGAGATTTTGTAAATATCTCAGCATATTCTACAGTATGTACTGGATTTCAGGATGCATGGAATTTGCCAAGGTGTTACTTAGTAGAGAGAGAGGTTAACCATGGAATATTTCCTAAAGTTTTTTGGTTTTGCAAGATCCCCAGATTAATTTTTATTTCAGTTAATATGGTCAGATCAGACAAGAGAACATCTGCCTCCTATGTTTTGAGTAAAAGGTCAAGGATGTTTTTATCCCTGGTAGGAGAATTGACCAATTGTTCCAGGATGTTGGTATTAACAAAGCTCAAGAATCATTAGGCTTGTGCATTAGAAGTAGTGTATGATTTCCAGTCTATAGAGGGGTAGTTGAGATCCCCCATGAATATCATATTGGGTTGAATGGTAAGGGACTCTAGTACCTTAAGATAGGTAGCATGGGTTTCCTGAGTCATGAAGGAGAACTTATAGGTTGCAAGGATATGTTAAGAGCCCTGTGTATAGTGAGTTACACATGCATGACTTCCAGTGTGTCATACACATTAACTTGTCTAGATGTGAGGTTTAATATAGACTGACACTCCTCCATCTTCAGTTCCCTCCTCTGCAATTGTTGGTCTAGTGGTGCGAAATGCATTATAACCTTGCATTGCTGGGGTGATCTCCAGAACTTTAACTCATTCCCTTCAATACAGATCTTTTGAGTGTGAACATTTAAATTCCAGTGGGTGTGGCTTGATTCTTTAAAACAATGAAGTTATCACCTTACATTTCAAACAAATATTCATATCTCTGAAACTGTATGTGTTACTAGAAAAACTAAATGGCAAACTATTCAGGATAAATTCATCTTTACATTAGTGGCAATCATTTAGTTTGATGCTTAAAACTGGATTTTATAAGCCAAAATAGAGGCAGAGAATATTAATTATGTAATGTTGTATAAACAGCTTATGATATCTCACTAAACATTCAAGCAAGACACATACTGCCAGCAAGACTTTCTTCATACAGCTGTGAGCTTTCATATAAGGCTATGCAGTTCTGTCTGTGTCAGCTGAATGTTGAGATATTTAGAGAAATATGAAAAGTATTACAATACAAATAAACAATATACAATTAGTGTTCAATATCTCTTTGGCTACATACGACAGATGTCAAATGTCAATACAATTGTGTTTGTCATAATGTATGCTTTAAGATGAAATATTCTGATAGCTTGTATGTAGCATGGCTTAGGAATTATTAATACAAATATGAAAAATAAATATTTGATGCTTGGAGGTGTAAATAGGAGGTAATTGCAGAAATACCTGGAGGTGCACTCAGTTGTAATGAGTTAAACTGTGTCTCCGTTACTATGCAGATATCTACACCGTCTAGGAAGAGGAAAGCTTGCAAGGAGTGGAGTTCCTTGTCAAGACTTTTAGCAGTGAGCAGTACCACCTTCAGATATTCCTTCATAAATTCATTTAAATTGTGAGGTTTATCAGTTTGGCATTGCCTAAAAAAGGCACTATGGGGGTTGCAAAAGGTCTTTGCGAATATGCAAAAGCCTAGACGGGATAAGTGCAGACCTTCCCTAGCAAAGTCGTGTGGTCTGTCAATCATGTGCTCTCATGCCATTACATATTATACCCCTTTGGACTGACACCAGAAGCTATACCAATTGTTAAAATTAATCATTTTCTGTTGGTAACATGGCATCATCTTCGAAGTAATTAGTATGCTGCTCGGTGCTAGGCTCATACATGCCTGAGATACATAATCAGTGGACTTGATCATGTCTCACTTCATATAGGCTCATACCTGCCTAAGATACATAAGTAGTGACCAGAAGCTACACCAGTTGTTAAAATTAGTTATTTTCTGTTGGTAACATGGCATCATCCTTGAAGTAATTAGTATGCTGCTGTGTGCTAGGCTCATACCTGCCTGAGATACATAATCAGTAACCAGAAGCTACACCATTTGTTAAAAGTAGTCATTTTCTGTTGGTAACGTGGCATCATCCTTGAAGTAATTAATATGCTGCTGCGTGCTAGGCTCATAACTGCCTGAGATACATAATTAGTGACCAGAAGTTACACCAGTTGTTAAAATTAGTCATTTTCTGTTGGTAACGTGGCATCATCCTTGACATAATTAGTATGCTGCTCCATGCTAGGCTCATACTTGCCTGAGATACATAATCAGTGACCAAAAGTTACACCAATATTGTTAAAATTAGTCATTTTCTGTTGGTAATGTGGCATCATCCTTGAAGTAATTAGTATGCTGCTGCGTGCTAGGTTCATACCTGCCTGAGATACATAATCAGTGACCAGAAGCTACAACAATTGTTAAAATTAGTCATTTTCTGTTGGTAACGTGGCATCATCCTTGAAGTAATTAGTATTCTGCTCCATGCTAGGCTCATACCTGCCTGAGATACATAATCAGTGAGCTTGATCATGTCTCACTTCATATAGTCAAGGGAGATACATCTAGGGCCATTAATACCTACAGGGACTATGACAGAGTCATACTGGTACCTGTGGTCCAATGACCTGCATGCTTATGTGACTTGAAGATCCTAGCTCCAGAAAGGCAGCTAGCTGTGACTCCCTCCTTACACAATCTGGTGAGGATGGAGATGATGAAGACTGTGTACAACAGTTGAAAGCGCTAAACCCTGTCTTTTGTATCGTGTGGAGTTACAATAAACTAACATATTTCATCACCAGGACGAGCAGTGATTCTTCAGTGTCGGCGTCCAGATTTTTATTTGGTTGATGTCTGCCTATCAAGTAAACTGTAAGATGAGGCACAATTGATATAACTGTCAAAACTCAGTTCCTACATAGATTCATAGGTAGGTTCATAGGTAGGTACTAGGCTATCAGCCCTGGGGCCTATATAAGCCTAGCCAAAAAGGTTCCCTGGCTTTCACCACCCAAGAAAATTATTTTCCTGTGCTCCCATCAAGCAGTGCCGCAGAAGTGATCCCCGGGATGAATTTTCTATTTCCCATCCAGTCGTCAAAATTTCTCTTAAAGACGGCCAATGAGGAGCTTTGCTTGGGTCTATATCAGAAACAGCTGACGATCAAATATCAAATGTTCGAACTGTGAAGTTCAAACTCTGATTATTGCGAAGCGATGGAACACGGAATTCTTTCCCAAGGAAAGAATTTGGTGGGCCATTTTTGTGGCTTCGCGATTATCAGGACTGTGGTGGGAAGTTACGGGTCGGGTTCAGGTAAGTGTGCGATTGTGTGGATGTTAGGGTTAGGGTGCGGGTTAGGTGAGTTAGGGTTAGGGGTGTGTGAGGTGGGTGTGCGATAGTGACAGATGTCAGGGTTAGGGCGGGTGAGGTGAGTTAGGGTTAGGGCACGGGTCAGGTGAGTGTGCGATAGTGACGGACCTTAGGGTTAGGGTTTGGGTTAAGGTAAGTGGATAGATAGTAGTGTATGTACAGTTTAGTGTAGGGTTAGATGTAGAATTTTATGTGTTTGTGTGTGGATTGCTGTTTTTTTGTGTGCTTGTGTTGTGTGTGTGTTTCTTGGAACAGCGATTTTTTTCCCTGGGAAAAAAAATCGCTGTTCTAAGACTTTGATGTTTTTGTACTTCATGGTTAGAAGTTCGAACATATGGTGTTCGAACTTCAGCCGTTTCGGTGAGCTGATATAGACCCCTTTGCTTGACATGAATGGGTAGTTTGTTACAGAGTATGGGAAGTCTCTGGGACAGGAATCTATCTCTCCAGCATGTTCTGCTTATTGTGGTGACAAGGTTTAGGTCCCTGGAGTGTGGGGTTCAGAGAGATTGGGATTTATTTAAGTGTAGCATGTCCAACAGCTCTGGGTTTGACATAGCTTTGTATGTTAGGCAGAGATCGCCTCTGAGTAGGCGATATGTGACACAGTAAAGCTGGAGTTTTCTGAGACCGTCTGCTTAGGGCATCTGTTTGAGGCCGGTAATCCTCTTAGTGAGGTATTTCTGTGGCCTTTCCAATTGTTGTAGGTATCTTGTGAGATACATGCCAAACGAGGCATTGCACTCTATAATGGGTCTAATGAGGGATGAGAAGAGTGGAACAATGACCTCCTTTTTTCTAGAGGAGAACCCTTTTGTGATGGTGTACCATGTAGAAGGATTTCATGACTACTGTGGCGATGTGGTTATCAAAGGAGAGACTACTGTCCACTTGTGTCCTGAGGTCTCTTATCACACCTTCAGTGTTTAGTGAGCTACCGCCTATGTAGTAGTTCATGGGTACCGAGATTTTCCCAGAGGGGATGACAATGCACTTATTAGTATTGAGCTTGAGGTCATGACTTTGATACCAAGCATCTGTCTCTGTGAGGCTCGTTTGTAGATTGTCTACATCATTAGGTGATTCTATTATGGCTCCCAGTTTGCAGTCATCTGCGAACTTTGTTAGCCAAAGACCTTCTGTGTTGTCCTGCACTTCAGAGAAGTAGATGCCAAACAGGAGAGGACCCAGGACTGAACCCTGTGGTACTCCACTTGTCACTGGTCTGAAGTTGGACTTGGAGTCGGCTACTTTTACTGTGTGGGTTCTGTCAGTGAGCCAGTTGGCCACCCATCTTGTGATATGGGGGTTTATGCCCAGTTTAGTGAGTTTATCTATAATTCCAGAGTGGGGGATGGTATCGAAAGCCTTGGCGAGGTCAAGATAAGCTGTGTGCACTACCTTGCCCTCATCTATGTCTCTAGTGACTGCTTCAAAGAAGGCAATCAGGTTTAGTAGACATTAGCTACCTTTTACAAACCCAAACTGAATGGGGTTCAGGGTTTGGAGGTCACCTATGTCTTTGTTTATAAGCTCCAAGATGATACGTTCCATGGCCTTGCAGACCAGGCTCGTCAGGCTAATGGGGCGGTAGTTTCCAGGGTAGATGGTGGCACTCCCTTTGTGGAGTGGGATAACCATTGCTGTGCACCATTCAGTAGGCACATAGCCTGAGATGAGGCTATGATTGAACATGGTACTTAGGTGGGGTGCCAATTTATTCTGTAGTTCGTTCAGTACGCAGCCTGGGATGTTGTCTGGTCCCATGGATGCTGTGTTTTTTCTCTTTGAAGAGTGCAGTCTTTACTTGTTCATCTGTGGTTACAGGGGCTTTGCGTTCTGCATAATGGCACCATTATACAGTAAAGTCTCATTTAACTGGCATCCATGGGGACTGGTAGATGCCGGTTATGTTCCAGTTGCTTGAGATATGCTTTGCGATTTTTGATTAGCTCAAAGAAAGCAGCGGGCTATTCTGCATTGAGTAGAAGTGGCTCCGTTTTGCGATTTTTTTATTGGCTCGTATGCATATGAGCCAATTTAATGCCGGTTGCTTAAGAGTGCTGGTTGCTTGAGTCCCAGATAAAGGGAATTTTACTGTATTTCAAATGTCCAACATCTTCTTCAAACAGATGTATATGGATGTAATAATTACTGTCACTCTATATCTCTTCTATCCTTACCTCATGCAATTTATGCTACAGAGCAGGACATATTCTGATTGAGAAGACACATCATACCATCACACCATAGAATGTTTATGAATGTACCAGAACAGTATGTCCTACATCTTTTATGCCCTGTGTGAAGTAGCAATTTCCACTGGTGTTCATTGCCACACACTACATACAAACAAGGACATAAAGTAACTGACCTGGCTAGGGTTAACTGCAAAATGCATCTGTTTGTTGTCAATGTTTCATGTGTCAAGGCTTGCAAGATATGTTATGGGAGACATTGCTAGCAGCTAGTCTAATGTGCATGCTGTAGTCTATCTTTGAAACTTTGGGGCCAGCGTTTTATTACATAAATAACTGTTGACCATGCCTTTCCCCCTATTTGAGTGACATTAAGTATCAAGAAAATGGTGTTCTCTGCTTAAGAAATACACCCCCTCTGTCTCATCAGAATATATTCTAGCATATTTAGTAGGATGATGTCTGAAATCTCCATCTGTCCTTACTGTGAAGAAGCATACTGCACAAACTTTTCAGGATATCCAGCCCTACACAAATGGTTAGCATATCTGCTAAGTCATACTAATCATTTCAAAAGATATGCCACCTCTTGTTATTTGTGGGTCTATTTCATAACATAGAAGACTGACAATAACGAAGCCGCAGAACATCAAATTCTTTCCCAAGGAAAGAATTTGGTGGGTCGTTTCCATGACTTCGCTTTTTCCTCCACTGTGGTGTGATCTCGGAGTTGGTATATTTAAGTAGGGGGGGTATGGGGGCACAGCCCCCCCACATTGGGGGGTGTGGGGGGCATTAGAAATAGTTTGTAGTGTTTGTGTGCTTTGTGTTTTGTACTGGAACAGCGATTTTTTTCCCAGGGAAAAAAAATCACTGTTCTCAGTCTTCGGGGTTTTCAGCTTTCGTGGTTTTGGGTTCGATGTCATAACATTCAAAGTTTTGACACTTCGATGTTATGATATAGACCCGTTATTTATAACAAGCTATGTACACAATCAACTTGTGATGTGCAGTGAAGCCTGCAAAACAGCTACAAGTTGTAGAAGTGTATTGAGGTAGGCATCACTAATACAGTTTAGCAAACAGACATACTGTAGTGTAGTGTTTGATAGTCACATTTGCAGTCCTGATCACATTTAGGATGGCACAGTGGTCCAGTGGCAGCATTGTCATCTCACAGCAAGAGGTTCTCTGGTTTGATTCTCGGCTGGGGTGCCTTCTGTGTGGAGATTGCATGCCCTCCCTGTGTTTGTGGGGGTTTTCTCCAAGTGCTCTGGTTTCCTCCCATGTTAGAAAGACATGTGACTGTAGCCTTTCTTGCTGGGCATCTGCTGAAAATTGGTATTGTTCCAAGTCGGACTTTCCCAGTTAACAAATGTTAAAATAAAAATTTACTTAACTAATGACTTCCTGACACCATTTTTTTAAAAAAGAGAATCATCTTGACTTGAGCCCTGGTTCAACTGTACTCTGAACAGGAGCTCACTGCTCTTACATCCTGTGTCACAGAGAAAACTAGACAGTAGGAATATTTCCCACACTCAGTACCAGAGTGCTCACAGCTGTGTATTACCACTGAGCCTGTTTATGTAAAGGAAGGTGTACCACATTAAATTTTTCATTGTTTTCCTTAAGCAGACGACAGCATTTGCTCAGCACTTAATGTCATATAGACAAGAAAGCTAGGCCAACAGTTACATGTGTAATAAAACTTTGGCTGCAACATTTCAAAGACTACAACAGGTACATCAGACTAGCTGCTAGCAATTTTTCCTATAACATATCTTGCAAGCCTGATACATATAACAATAACAACAAAAAGATGTATTTTGCAGTTAAGCCCAAAAAGGTCAATTACTGTATGTCCCTATTTGTGCACAGTTTGGCAATGAGCACCAGTGGACACTGCTAATTCAAGTCAAATTCCTGCAATTCGAGTCAGGCATGTGCTAATACTTTGCCATCATCCACACAAATCATCCTTTCAGTGATATGCTTTGTGAAGAGGTCTGTAGCATCTCTAACTCTGGTTACTGGGCTGTAATCTTTCAATACATGGAAATGTATTCATAAACACAAAAGAAGGCCAATTACATGTTTGCTTGACTGAACACATACTTTCTGATAATCATGTGTGCTCTGAAGCAATGCACTTGCAAATGATATATCATTACTTGGGCCATTGTCAGACTCCAGAATTAAAAAGCCTAACTGCATTGTTACATTTGATATGAGTTTATAGAGACAGTGGACATTGGTCATGCATGATCATATCCAACTGATATCATTAGTAACTAGTATTAATGTAATCACACCTTCATTTGAATATGAAGGCACATAATTTCATCACTGCATTACTAGTGTTTCCCAAGTGTGTTTATGCGTGTGTATGTGTCTCATCTACATGACATCCCAAAAAACAGGTATATGCCTGTCTCAATATGCATTCATGACAGCTTATTTGACTTAGGTTTCCAGATGCATTTATAAGTAATTTTGCAAATTGTTCTCACACAATCGTATCACAAATCTTGGCTTTGCACCTAATTCTCATAACAATATATGTTACCTGTAATGCTATGATGATATAAAGTGCTCTCTGACACTATTCAAATCAGACTTCTGCACTGGTACCAGTGTTAATCACTGTGTTCTCAAGTTTGTGTAACCAGACAGGTAATGGTTCTAATCTCACAGCAGTTAATTTGTGGGTGTGTACATAGTCAGAGAAGCATGAGTTCATGTCCTGCTGTCCTCAAATCAAATCTCAAATAACATTCAGGAGATATTTTTATACTGTTACATGACTCAACAGCAATTTCAAACAGCCCTCACAACATATTTTCAACGTGCACTGATGATAATCCCAGCTAATACATACACACTAAAATTAAAGAATGAACAAACACAAAAAAAAGCTCAGAATTGGCTAACAGCACAGTATAAGCAATAAGGCTATTATTTTCAGGTCCTTCACATACCCAAAGTATAGGGAAGGTGCCATTCTAAATGGACGTACCTTCAGCCAGTCCTTGGATTGAGAGATTGTTTTTTGTCTGTTTCACTCCTACCCGAGGCCATCCCACTCCGCTCCCCTACCCTACTCCCATTCCCAACCACCTCCACTCTCATTTCCTTTATACCTAAGCAAACCACACCCCCTGTCCTATTCTCCAGTCCAGTGCCCTCTCCAGCTATTCCCACCCTCCCACTGCACTCATTCATAAACTTATACAACTTCACTCAAATTTTAAACTACCCCAACAACATCGGCAAACACTCTAATAAAAAAATCACTGCTTGACTGGATTTTAACCAATAAACCAAACCACAGGTACCAGGCAGGCTGTCTATCAGTCACACTAAGTGACCATGCCCCTACATTTCTAGTAAGGAAGAAAATACATATCCAAACCAGCATCTATTACAAATACACCCATAGCAAAAAGAATTTCTCCTCTGACACCTACAATTTACTACTCCAATACTGTGATTGGTCCCCATTAAAAAACCTGCAACTAGACCTAGCTGTAGAATACTTCAATAATAAATTCCTTGAAATATTAAATAATCTTGCCCCCCCTCAGGAAAATTCACCAAAAATCCAAACAGCTACCATGGCTATCTATTGAAACAAAACAACTAATGAAACAAAGGGATAGGGCCTGGTCACTACACCATATAACCAAAATAACAATGATCTCACCATTTACAAACAACTTAGAAACCATACTAAGAAAAAAGTCATCAGTGATATAAGAGCCTTCTTCCTCACCTGCCAACAAAAATACCAGCACAATCCACAAAAGATCTGGCATAACATCAACTACCTCCTTAACCTTGGTAATATACCTACCCCTGCCCCCCTCACTACTAATACCACTGAGCCCTTAGCCACACAGTTCAATTCTCACTTCATCAGCTCTATCACTTCTCTCTTAGACAGCAAAACAAACCTACCACTCACTGTCCTGACCCCAACCCCTCATGTTGCAAACTCCTTCTCCTTTAGACCCATTTCAATTTCCTACATAAAAAAAAACTCTTACGTAAATTAAAACCCTGCTACTTGGCTGCTGACCAGCTTCCAAAAGAATACCTAAAACTTGTCTACCCCATAACATTACTAATAAACTGCTCTATCTCCGAACAATATGTTCCCAATTTATGGAAATTCTATTATAACATACCACTACATAAAGGCGGCCAATCTAGAGACATTACTAACTACCATCTGATTGCCATTCTATCTCTCATAGCCAAATTCCTAGAGAAATGTATCCACCAGCAGCTCATGAATCACCTCACTACAAATAGCCTACTGTCCAGCACCCAGCGTGGTTTCAGGCCTAAACATAGTACTAACTCAGCCCTCATAACCTTTACACATACCATTCGCCACCTCAAAAATGAAGGACAACTAGTATCAGCTATTTTCCTAGACATGTCAAAAGCTTTTGCTACAGTATTGCATCAGCTACTTCTCAACAACATGCCATTTACAGTCTCAATACCACACCCCTAACATAGTTTTGCAGTTATCTATCCAACCATCAACAGGCCACTAAATGGACAAACAGCCTCTCCCCAATATTACCAGTCACCAATGGTGTACCCCAAGGCTCCATACTTGGGCCCCTCCTCTTTGTCATATTTACCAGTAACCTTAATACTGCCACCCAACATACCACCATCATCCAGTATGCAGATGACTCCTCTCTTATCTGCTCAGCCCACTCCCCACAAAAACCCCAACAAAAAATGCAATCATCTTTCCAGAACATTGAAAAGTACCTCACCAGCCATCAACTCATCCAAAGCCTAAATAAGACCAAGCTCATAATTTTTTAATAAATCTTGCAAACTCAGCACTCCATCCCTCTCCATACTATCAAACAATGGTGCAATAATCAAACCCACCAATCAGACCAAGCTGCTTGGGATAACCATAGATGATTTACTTAAATTTGATAAACACATATGCCATACAATCAAAAAATTCCACTCTAAACTTGGAGTTCTATACAGGGGTAAATCTTAACTTAACAACAAGCTAGAATTGCCACTGCAAGATCCCACTTGCTATCCACCCATCTATACTGCTCTGAGATCTTTACTAACCTATCAAAAACTGACCTTAATAAACTGTAACAGAATAGCTAAGTTTGTCACCAATCAACTACATAGAACATACCACTGCTCAGTTCTCCGACAGCTGAAATGGCTGGAACTTCCCAACCTATTAGTACTAAAACAACTTTCACTTGCCCATTCAACTCTACCAACTGCCCAGCTCTACTAAACTTGGTCCAGCCAAATATAAACTATAGCCTCCTTAGGTCATCCAACAAACTAATGCTAAAAGTAACCCAGTCTCACAAATATCATGGAGAAAGGTCATCCAACAAACTAATGCTAAAAGTAACCTAGTCTCACACCTATCATGGATACTCTCTCTACTCCCATAAAATAACCAAAGACAAGAATAATTTTGCTCAACATATCCTAAAAAAACATTAACAAATTTAAAATTACCCTGAAAAACTATCAAATTATTAACTGGCTTTGCCCCTGTATTGCTCCTGACTAATTCTCTTCCTATTTCTACCACTCATCTCTTACATGAGAGTCCAAATAGTGCTCATCTCACATAGGACTAGCCTAGGATCTCTCTTATCTTTATTATTTTTGTCTTTGAGACGTGACTCACCTTTGTATAGCTACATGTCTTATGTACCTCATTAATATTGTCTATTATGAAAACAGTGCCATTACCTGTATTCCTATATGCCTGTAACATGCATTTTTTATTATATCTTGTTTTACTTGTTACATATTGTTTGCTAGTTACTACTTATAATATTTTTTACTACTTGTATCTTAACTAACGTGTTCTGTGGTGGAGCTTTTCTCCCCGGGTCTCCCCTGAAAAAGGGTTCCCAACCCAGTCGTACACTACCTGGTTAACAAATGTAAATACATAAATAAATAAATAAATATAAATGTCATCCTCTATAAAGTGCACTCTGACACTATTTAAGTCAGATGTCTATGGTGATGGGACCACTAAATACTGTGTTCTCTAGCTTGTGTAGCTGGAGAGGTAGGTGTTCTAATTTCACAGCAGTTAACACTTTGTGTGTGTGTGTGTGTGTGTGTGTGTGTGTGTGTGTGTGTGTGTGTGTGTGCGTGTGTGTGCGTGTGTGTGCGTGTGTGTGCGTGTGTGTGCGTGTGTGTGTGTGTGTGTGTGTGTTCGCAGACTTGTCAGCATTAGCTTACCTTCTTGCTGTCTTCCTTCGACTATCAGTCTGGAGGCAATTCAACACTGGAATGTGAGTCAACATCTATGTCAGACACTCCTCCCAACTTCTTTTCAGCATACATTGATGATGTCATCCTCTACGAAGTGCACTCTGACATAGTGTAAGTTAGACTTCTACGTTGGTGCTAGTCTTACATTATATGGATTCCAGCTTGTATATCTAAACAAGTATGGTGTTTGAATCTGACTTCAATCAACATTTGTGTGTGTGTGCATGTGTGTGTGTGTGTGTGTGTGTGTGTGTGTGTGTGTGTGTGTGTGTGTGTGTGTATGTGTAGGTTGGTGGTATATATTGGTCATTGTAGGATGTTTTAAATTGGTTCTCATTTACTCCCACTCAAGAGAATATTTTACATAGCCCCCTATCCAACATCCCCTTTTTCCCTCTGTCCACATAACATCCTTTCTGCAGAACATTGAGAATGTCATCATCTCAAAGATGCATAAATACATTGTGAATCACCCCCCCCTCCCCATGACCCTCTACAAGCTATCTCCAGACTGCTGGATGTGTGATTGCTAATTCACTCCTGGGGTGGTGCCCATGTCCCATATGAATTGAGGCAGTCTGTAGTAAAATCAAACATGTATACAGATACCCCTATTATCTTCCTTCACCTAGAGATAGTGATTTGGGTCAAATGGGATAATAATGGCTTGGACTGTATGGGCTCTGGGCCATTAGACTAGTAATGCCCTATGACATTATGAACATCGCACATGTTGATGTTGTTGTCGTTCACATGTGCTGTGTTGAGGTGTGGATGTACTATAGAACTACAACACTGTATTCCAGTCTGGGAACCAAGCTGCTGTATTGATGTCTGCTGTTGCCATTTGTTTACATGTTCCTTTCATAATAGCTGTAGTACTATGCCTCCTGAGAAGTAGGGACATGGGATGATGCTATGTATATTGTTGCCTTATGAAGACATGTGCTGATAGTGGAGTATATCTACATTCTACACAGTTCTCATTCAACCATCACAATAACAGCTGAAGTATGGCACACGTGTGCATCTGTATAACTACCATCTGGAAATGATATCTGACATACAGCAATATTATGGTATAGTGATTACATGGGCACATTCTCTTGGGTTCATCAACATGTTGTAATGCTGTTATATGCACAAACATATGACATTTTGAGATCCAGTTGCAACCTTGGTGAATTTATTGTATGCACTATTGTGTTGTTATTCACATGGATAATACAGATGTTACCCAGTAGCCTTGTGTGACTGTCAGAATTTGTGTCATTAACTCTTCAGCATGATCCATATACACCTCAGTTCTTCAGTTATAATGTACCCATACAAGGTCTCGGGGCCCTCTCCCACAAATTTTCACTGATAGACATATAGACATATGATGTACAACTGATGTAATGATATGAAATAGGTAAAGTTGTACCACTGTGTTAACAGTTCCACTGTGTCGCATGTGATTCATACCCAAGGTTTTATTTGGAGGTTATGTATAGCCTGAAGTCCAACTGTAGCATAGGTACAGCTATAGTGCGACTATACAGTGTTACAGATGTACCTCTACATCACATCAGTATTACCACTTGATAGTTTGCATGAACATGTATGGATGTATGTCAGGACTTCATGGCAGTATAGCATTGTCACTGGCAATGTCAGGGTGACAGTGATCATGTGGCACATATTTTGATGTTTGATATGTACTTATAGAGTTTGCTCCATATATTGCTTGGTATGTGTACACTATTACAGTGACAGCTTCCACAATCATTGACACTTGACTTTGCACTGCTTTTATGCTTATGGACATAGCTTATGCATTGCCATCAGTCTCACATACTGCTGTATCATTAATTATATTTAGATCACTTCTTAATTCACACATCAATTGCAGATCCTTCAGACAATATCCATTGGTATTACATATGGCAGATGCATGCAATACCCAGCTGTATGTAGGGTATTCAGTCATAATAATATGGTGTTTGTATGTGCTATTATCTGTATAGCTGATACCTACATCAGGCAGGAAAGCTTTAGTCAAGTATGTCACATTTGGCACAGTGAGCTCTCACATCTGATAGGCCAAACAGAACTATTCTCTGGAATGCATACTTATTGAGATTTGACACTGCAGACTTCCTTTTAAAGATTTCTACTAGATTCATATATGATATCTCTTTCTGTGCTGCATCCTGGCATGGGTTTGATTCTTGAAGGGGAGTAGTATGGGTTATGTGTCATGCAAACCTCTCAAGGTGTCAGTATTGTCTCTGATTTCAACTCCAGGCTTGACACTGTCCCTCTTAACCCCTCCAAAAAGTGGGCATCTTTGGAGAAGGGCCTGTGAATTCCTCTTATAAAATATTGGCAATCATTACAGTTGTACACAAACTGGAATTTTTGGTACTGAAAAATGAATAGAAAACAATGTTTAGCCTGTGTTTCATGTATTGCTTGGCTCAAGTATTTAGCTAAAATGCTACTATACTACAAACTCTCAAAGTATGACACAAAATCTAAGGCATTAATAGTAACACTGAGATTAAAGAAAGGGTATGCAAGTCATTAAATGAACTCAATTTAATATAAGAACATTTTGTATATGCCTATATATATATATATATATATATATATATAGAGAGAGAGAGAGAGAACAAAAGAAGACAGGATAGTACAGCTGCCTGTATCTCAAGGTATCCTTTAATAAAAGTGTAACTCGTAAGTGACATATCAAGGTACATGAAAACTACATAGCCGTGAGTGCTGGCTATGCTGTGCCAAAATTGTTAGTTTTTCAGGGACACGGAGACAGAAAAAAAAGACATTATATCATAACTTGTGAAGCTTTTTTATATAACTGATACTTGGCAATGACTAGACAAAATAATCCAGCAAATGATTTTGCAAAAATGAAATACAGAGAACAATTCAAAATGAATTATACTTCTGAGTTTGCAAAAGAAATACATTTGTGTGTGTGTGTGTGTGTGTGTGTGTGTGTGTGTGTGTGTGTGTGTGTGTGTGTGTGTATATATATATATATATATATATATATATATATATATATATATATATATATATATATATATATATATATATAAATATATAGGATCCATACTAATGCACAAACAGCAGTTTCACCGAAAGTGAAACCGCCGATCATACATTCGCGAAAGTGCTTTTCACCGAAAAAGCACTTTTGCGAAAGTATGATAAGATATAGGGAAAATCAGGAGGGAATGGCTGTTGCTGAGATCGTAGTACAGTGGGGATGAGGGAATATTCCCTTTTCCCCGCTGTAGTAGAGGAGGGGACTACATTAATGGACTCCCAAAGATTCATAAAAATGGTACCTTACCCCCTCTTAGGCCCATTGTTGCTGGAGAGGGGTGGCTTACAGAACCCCTTTCTGTGTACTTGGATTGTAAGCTTAAACAGGTTCTAGCACAGTTTACTTATGTCCTTAGAGACACCAGTCAATTCTTAAGTGATTTGTATCAATGTGTTCAAGCTATGGAAAGTTTAGATGGTGTACAGTTCGTTACTATGGATGTAACATCATTATTTACGTGCACCCTAACAATATAGGAATTGACTTGGTTAGGAAATTAATGTGTGAAACTCTTACAGCTACTGAGGCTGACTTCCTGAGTTTGCTGCTTGAGACAGTCCTGGAGAACAATTATTTTGTCTTCTTGGACAGTCATTACAGACGGACCACTGGAGTAGCCATGGGCACCAGCTGTGCCAATTCTTATGCTAACTTAGTCATGGTAGCCAGGGAGAGAGAGGTCATGTTGACATGCACCAACATCATCTTTTACAGACGTTTTGTTGATGACCTCTTTCTCCTTTGGCATGGCACAGCTGATGCCCTTGAGTCGTTTTTTGAGTATGTGAATGGATTGGAGGGCTTTTTGAAGTTTACAATGGAGCATTCCACACATTCCATCAACTATTTGGATGTCACTGTATATAGGGACAATGGATCTTTACACACCAAAGTATTCAGGAAACCCTGCTACAGAGCTTCATTTCTTTCTACAGGTAGCATGCACCACCCGAGGACCTTTGACAATATTGTCAAGGGTCAAGCACTCAGGATTTCACGCCTCTGTTCAGATGACTGTTTGTTTACATCTGAACTACTTAAATTGAGACACAGTTTTTTGCATAGAGGTTAAGATGACAACAATATAGATTCTATTTATAGTAATGTTATTAAACTTAGGCCACACAAAGGTAGACCATATTTTTCTAACTCACATGTGGGTCCTAGAGTACCCACTTTCTCTTCACAGACTCCTTTGATTCTACCATATGGCAAGAATGTGTCTTTTGTACAGCAGGTGATATGTGACAATTGGAATATTCTCACTGCCAATAGTGATACACAGCGCGTTGTTGGGAACTGCCCACATTATGTCTTCAGTAACCTGAAAAACCTTAAACAGCATCTTTGTTTTCCCAAGTTGTCTCTTAACGTGTTCAATGATAGACCAGTCTATGATCTAGGGACACATAAATGTGGGTTCTGCCACCAATGCGCATATATTGATACTTCCAGGTTTTTTAGAAATCCAAATGATGGACGCCTTTGGGATCTTAGATGTTATTCAGATTGTAGCACTAAGAATATAGTCTATGTGGCATGTTGCCAACAGTGCTATATGTTCTATGTTGGCAAAACGAATCGCTCCCTACGTGAGCGTATAAGGGACCATCTATATTGCTTTAATAGACTAGAGACATATAGTGCTATAGCCAAACATATGCTGTCTTTTGCAGGACATGTTTTTTTGTTTCAGGTCCTCTGTGTTCATTTTGAAAGTCCAAGAGGAGGTGATCTAGTGAATATTACAGAGCTTTCTGAGGTCAGATGGATATTAAGGTTAGCGGCACATCGAGGCAGGGGCCTGAACGATCATGTGCCGTTAAAACCTGTGTTGAAAGCTAGATCGCTCAGATAACGTATATTTTTTGATAACTTTAATTTTTATTTAATGTATTGTTTGATAAGTATTTTTATTTGACACTTTTTGTCATATATTTTTTAGCGGTGTTGTGTCTTTAAAATTTTAACAGGATATGACAAATTTTAACAGGATGTGACATATGCATATTTGAATTATTTAATGAAGGAAGTGATGCCATTTTTATGTATGTCTGATGAAGCGGGTGAACCGCGAAAGCGCTTACATTGATTAAAACTTGGATTCTTTGATTTTACATTTGGCAGTTTTTGGCTGTTATTTGATCGTTTTTGCCAAACTTTGTTCATTTTATTTGTGGACTATACCTTCAGCCAGTTCTGGGATTTGTTTGGTTCATATATATATATATATATATATATATATATATATATATAGAGAGAGAGAGAGATAAGATATATATATATATATATATATATACATTTTTTTTTTTTTTTTTTTTTTTGCACATGGGATACATTTATAAGTTGAGAAAGTTGAAGGTGAAGTTTAAGGACGTAATATGAGAGGGAATGTTAATAGAATGGGAAGACATCAAAAATGTATTTGGGCTGCAGGTTAAAGATTGCCTTCCCTATCAAGGATTGATATCAAAGTACAGGCAAAAAGAAAGAAATAGGGGGGTCCTAAATGAAAGACCAGCTCTGGTAGAGTTTTTAGTAGAATCTAGAAGAGAAGCTGCTGTTAAAAAAGGAATAATTAGTAGAGCATGTAAAATATTGCATAATAACTAGAAGAATCAAACAGAGGAAGTAAGAAAGTATTGGGAAGAGAGAATGGATAAGCAATTCACAAAGAAACAATGGCAGGATATATGTATGTCTCCCATATATGCAACAAAATTTAGAAGATTTAGGATTTTTGCTTGGAAATGTTTACATAGGTATTTTCATACCCCATGTTGATGTTATCAATAAATCCTCAGGATCCATACTACCATATAAAGATAGACAGGTGATCCAGAAAGGATCTTCACTTCTGGCTAGGAGCCAGTTACTTCCAATTCCGAGCACTGCCCTTTGGAATCACCCACATTGAGTTCTGGGCTCAGACCCAGATTTCCTTTCTCAGCCATCAGGAATGCCTCACCCTACCATTGAATTCCTCAAGATAACTGCATGGTTTCTCCAATTCCAGTGATGGTTTGACAGTCCAGGGTGTCATTCCCAGTTGTACACAATCTGTCTTCTTCCATGAAGCCTTCCACTAGGAAAATTTATAGAACTAAATTGAAAAGATTTACTATTTAGGCTGCAGAGAAAAATATTGATATTTTTTTAGCTCCCCTTCCATTTATTTTGGACTTTCACACACATCTTTTTCAAAGTGATACCAGCACTTCCACTATTAGTTCAGTTCAGTTAGCTGCAATTTCCTCATTTCACATAACCGAGAATCATGCACCCATATTTTTTCTTATATTCTTTTTTTTGAGGCACTTTCTTACTCCTTCTTCCACTTAGAGATCCAGTCCCTCCATGGGATATTTCCATTCTTTTACAGGTCCTGATGGACCCTTCATTTGAACCTGCTGCAAAAATGGATCTTAAGTTTTTATCCTGAAAGACCTTATTTCAGGATACTGTAACTTCTGCCAAGAGAATTTCAGAGCTGCATGCATTATCTTCGAAGCCCCCATGCTTAATTTTTCATAAGGACAGTGTTTCTCTGAAAACCAATCCCTCCTTCCTCTCCAAGGTGGCTTCGGAGCCATCCATTAATCAATCCATAAACCGTCCTGTTTTCTTCCAAAATTTCTTAAGCATGAATATACCCTGCATTTACTTGATGTTCTTCATTAGTGACATTTTTTATTTACAATGTACCAAGCCATTCTGAAAAATCTGACTAGTTGCGTCCTTCTCCAGTGCTAAATTAGGAGAAGCTGTAACCAAAGACACTATAACTTGATGGTTGACTTGGGGTATTTCATTTGCTTATCAAAATAAGGGAATTCATCTCTCCCATTCTAAAAGCAGATTCTACCAGATAATCTACTGGTGTTTTTTCTCCACTGTTCCAGTGGATGAAATATGTGCTTTTACTACCTGGTCCAAGGTTCATAACTTCATCTCCCACTAAAAATTGGGTATGCAGTCCAGTTCTAGGGCCTCTTTTGGTGCAACTTAGCTCTAGAATATCCTTCCATGAGGCCTTCTAAGTGTAAAAGTAGCTGGGGACTCTGTCCCATCCATTGAGGAATGGATGGAAAAGACAACATCAGATACAAAAGTAAGGTACTCACCATAACAACAGAATTGTGGTGTCTGTCTCCATCCTTTTCACTTTCCCCCTCCTTATTTTATCTTGTGGCAGTATAGTTTACAATATGTTTTCATTCTAATTTGTATCTAACTGAACTGGCTCTAGCCTCGGAAGGTATTGTCTTTTTCTGTTTCTCTTTACTCGTACAGGTTACCACTATTTAAGTCATCTGCTCTTTTAAGGTAGCTTACAGATATATTCTATAATTAATAGTACCTTTTTTGGACTGGCAAACAATCTGAGGTAGCTTGTGTTATTCGCAGGGATTATGGGTAGGGGAGGAGCGTAGGAACTGGGAGTGGGTAGATCTGAGGTTGGATCTGAGGCACATTCATTGCGGAAAGGACAGAAACAGACATCATAGATCTATTATTATATTTCAGGCTGTCAGATGGCAGGAAGATATATTGCCCTGTTACCTGTCACAGTAGGCATCCCACAAGGTTCAATACTAGGCCTACTCCTCTTTACTATCTTTAACAAAATCTGCACTGCTACTAAGCAAGCCACTGTTATTCAATATCCAGATGATACTACATTTATCTGTCCTGCTCCCTCCCTTCCACAGCTGAAAAAATAAATCACTCAACAATACTTCTCAGCTATTGAATCCTATTTTTACAACTACCAACTTATTCTCAAGCCACATAAAACTAAATCAATGCTCTTTACTGACAACATGCCGCCTTTACCAGAAAGGCTCATCCAGACTCTGCTACACTTTGCTGTGAAGGAAAGGTTAGTTTGCTTTTATTTTTTGTATTACTGTATTGCCTTTGTATATTTTGAATACTGTAGTTTGTTTTCTTTACCTTGTGTTTTGCTTGCATTCTGTTTTAACAGCATATTAAAACTTCAAAAGAGACCACAGCTCTCTGTTCTGAGTCAGGCAGAAATAAGAACTGATTAATTAAGGACTCATTCATAAGACAGAAGAGGTCACTTAAGATTAATCACTTGTTAATGGATGGGGGTGGAGCTAGGAACTAAAATTTCTATTTAAGGAGTAAACTAAAACATTTCAGAGCTTTACCAGAAAGGCTCATCCAGACTCTGCTACACTTTGCTGTGAAGGAAAGGTTAGTTTGCTTTTATTTTTTGTATTACTGTATTGCCTTTCTATATTTTGAATACTGTAGTTTGTTTTCTTTACCTTGTGTTTTGCTTGCATTCTGTTTTAACAGCATATTAAAACTTCAAAAGAGACCACAGCTCTCTCTGTTCTGAGTCAGGCAGAATTTTTCCGCCCTCCCACCCATTTAAGTTGTCTTGTTAAATACCACTGTCTTTCTAGTTGCCCGCCTCTTATGTTAATCTGACCATATATCTCATTTCTCTCTACTTTCACTGGCTTATGTGAGTAATCACAAAATCATCATTTGTGAAATCCCACCCCTTCAATTATTTAAATTTATTGGCCATCCTACAGTATTTTATAGTACCAAAATACAAAAGTGACCACCCCTTTCAATCCATCTTGCTGTTTTAAAAATAGTAACTCTCCACTAAACCTTAACTTTTTAAACAGGTAAAACTCAAGTTACCTACTTTCACATCTAACTTCTCTAGTGCACACTGCAGAGTGCATTCTTTTCAATCTTACCTTTAAGCATCCCTGTGACTAGCACTTTCTCTAATACCTGCTGGAAAGCACTAGGAAGCCTTAAACTCATAGAAATACTGAACTCTCCTTGTTAACAAGGAGAAATTAATAGTAGGCACTAAACAGCCTATAATTGCAAAGTACCTTGCTAAGGAAACGGCTCCATACTTTACAAAGAAAAAAAAAAAAGCCCCAAACCAGGCATGTCCAAGGGTCAGCTTCCGGTGATTTCTCCTGTCCACCTGGTGAATCTGGGCATACTGGGGCAATGCAGCAATTGCCTCATGTACACAGACAACCCTGTCCTCTAACCACCCAACACTACAACCTGTGAGAGATGCACTTACATAGCCAAAATGGAAGCAAAGCTCTCTCCACCCAAGATTGTGCTAAACAGTCAAGAGGAGAAGGTTAACACCCACACTACACCTCAAGCAACACATAGCCCTTCTAAACCCGCACCACCAACACCCACATATAGCAACACTAAATCCACATATGCAGAGGCCCTTAACTGTAACCTGCCCAAGCAACAAAGACCTCTGAAGCTGAAACGCAAACAAACACCAATCACAACCAATGTGTCACATAATTGACAACACCAGTGTGCCACCCAGCAACAGCCCCTAAGGCAAGACAATGTACCTAACACTTTAGTCATAGGTGACTCTATAGTCCGGCACACTGATGTCCCTCTCACCAGGTTGAATAAGGAGAAAATTACAGTCAGCTGCCTGTCGGGTGCCAGGATCCGCCACATAACGCATGCACTCAAGTCACTCCACAACAAGTACAAATATGACTCTGTCATTGTCCATGTTGGAGTGAATGACTTGAGACATACCTCCCTGGACTACATGAAAAGAGACATGGAAGAGCTCTCGGATCATGTGGCCCAGGCAGGTATGACCCTAGCCCTAAGTAGCATCCTGCCTTTGCCTAGAATGATACCACAATATAAGGATAAAATGATTGACTTCAACAATTGGCTAAGCTTATGGTGTCATTCAAAGGGGATCCAGTATCTGTCTGCCTGGGATGACATGATTGACAGACCACGATGCTTTGCCAGAGATGGTCTGCACCTGTCGCCCCTGGGATTCAGGTTACTGGCTAAGGCTCTTGCCACCCCTATAGTGCCTTTTTTAGGCAAACTTCAAAGGACAAAACCACCACCGTAACAGGTACAAGCATGCAAAATCTGAAGGTAATGCTACTCAATGCTAGAAGTCTAAACCTCAAAATACACTCTCTCGAGGCACTCCTAAAAATGGAGAACATCGATATTTGTACAGTAACTGAGACCTGGTTCAAGGCTCCAGAGAGCACCCCTGCAATACCAGGCTACAACTCTTACCACACTTTTCGGCCACCAAACCAGGACCGAAACACTAAAGGTGGAGGAGTGTCAATATTCACCAAGGATATTCACACCACCAGGCTAGTTGGCCAACACAATGTGTCTGAAATTCTCCAAGTGCAACTAACACTAGGTAAGACTGCAATCCAAGTTGTAGCTTGCTACAGATCCCCCACCATACCCCAAGATTCTCACTACACCTTTCTAAACATACTGGAAAATATTAAGATAGAACCAAGCACCCTAATACTGGGTGATTTTAACTACCCTGCCATTAACTGGGAAAACTACTCATGTCCCAACACCTTTGCAACGGTTCTTGGAATTCATAAATTCCAACGCCCTGGATCAACTAATCCATAGTCCCACCAGGGCTCCAATATCCTAGACCTGGTCATTACCAACATGGGAAATCAATGCTCCATACCTATGGTCACCCCCTCGTTAGTCAGGTCTGACCATAAGCTAATCACCCTTAACATCCACATCCCACCCCCACCCCCAGTAAAGAAACCACCATAAAAACTTCTCCAAAGCCAACTTCATGCTACTCAAGTCAGAAGTGACAAACTTCATGACACCCATGCAGATGGGAACTGAAAGTTCAACTGCTGAATCCTACACTAAGGCACTGTATGAGCACATCCACTCATGCATGAATCATGCCATCCCAAATAGAACCAAAATGCTCTCATCCAAAAAAGGAAGCCAATCTGGTGGTCCCTTGCCATAAACAAACTTTACAACAAAAGGAAGAAACTTTTGCAGAAAAGAGGAAAATCCCAGGATGCAAAAAACTCCTTTACTAGCCTCAGTAAGAAACTGAGATGCCTCATAAAATCCTCCAAAGCTAGTTACGAAAATAAAATTGCCAAAGATTCCAAAGACAACCACAAAGCATTCTATAACTATGTCAAGAATCTAAATGGCAATGCTCAGATCTGCTCTGAGCTAAAACAAAATGGCATTAAATATACTGATCCGAAGGATATTGCCAATATCCTGGCAGATCGATTCAGTGCCAACTTCACCTCCCTCTCACCCCCTAAATGGCCCATCTCAATACCGAAGATTGCCAAATTCCAGTAATAACGGCCACACAGGTACAAAACGCACTCTCTAAAGCCAAGAATACAGCATCCATGGGACCAGATGACATCCCGGCTGTGTACTACATGAACTACAATATGAACTGGCACCTCACCTAAGTGTCATGTTTAATCATAGCCTCACCTCAGGTTTCGTGCCCACTGAGTGGTGCAGAGCTACAGTTATCCCAATCCACAAGGGGGGATCCACCTTGGATCCCGGAAACTACCGTCCCATCAGTCTGACAAACCTTATCTGCAAGGCCATGGAGCGTATTATCATGGAACTTATAAACAAAGACATTGGGAACCTTCAAACACTGGACCCCACCCAGTTTGGGTTTGTGAAGGGCCGATCTTGTCTCCTGAACCTGATTGACTTCTTTGAATCAGTCTCCAGAGCCATGGACAAGGGTAAGGTGGTCCACACAGTCTATCTAGACCTTGCCAAGGCCTTTGACACCATCCCCCACTCTGGAATCATAGATAAACTTACTAAGTTGGGCATTAATCCCTATGTCACCCAATGGGTTGCTAAATGACTTACTGATAGAACCCACACTGTAAAAGTAGCCGACTCCAAATCCAGCTCCAGACAAGTGACAAGTGGAGTACCTCAGGGTTCAAGTCCTGGGGCCGCTCTTGTTTGGCATCTACTTCTCTGAAGTACAGATCAACACTAAGGGACTCTGGCTAACAAAGTTTGCAGATGACTGCAAACTGGGAGCCATTATTGAATCCCCAAATGATGTGGACACTCTACAAAAGGGCCTTACAGAAACAGATGCTTGGTGCCAGAGCCATGGGCTCAAGCTCAATGCCAAGAAATGTATTGTTATCCCCTTTGGGAAAAAACATGTATCCATGAATTACCATATAGGTGTCAGTACACTAAACACAGAAAGTGTGATAAGAGACTTAGGGACACAGGTGGACAGTGGTCTCACCTTCGATAACCACATCGCCACAACAGTCAGGAAATCCTTCTATGTGGCACACCTCATCACGAAGGGCTTTTCATCCAGAAAAAAGGAGGTCATTGTCCCACTGTACTCATCCCTCATTAGACCCATTATAGAATACAACGCCCCATTTGGTATGTACCTCTCAAGACATCTGCAACAACTGGAAAGGCCTCAGAAATACCTCACTAAAAGAATCACAGGCCTAAACCAGATGCCCTATGCTGACCGCCTTAAAAAACTCCAGCTATACTCTGTCACATATCGTCTACTCAGAGACGATCTCTGCTTAACATACAAGGCCATGTCAAACCCAGAGCTGTTGGACATGCTACACTTAAAGAAATCCCAATCCCTCAGAGCTACACGCTCCAGGGATCTAAACCTTGTCATCATAATAAACAAAACATGCTGGAGGGATAGGTTCCTGACCCAGAGACTCCCCAGACTCTGGAATAGATTGCCCATACATGTCAAGCAGAGTGCCTCTTTGGACCTCTTCAAGAGGAACCTTGACGATTGGATGGGAGAAAGGAAATTCACCCCAGGGATCACGTCAGTCGCCCTGCTAGACAGGGGTCCAGGAAAGTAAATAATTTGGGAAGAAATAGCCAGGGAATTGTTATGGCTAGGCTTGTATAGGCCCTAGGGCTGATAGCCTAGTACCAACCTATGAACCTATGAGCCTGGTCTTCCGACCTCCTTTCTCATCCTTTTGGCAAACAATACCAGAACTGAAGCTGTCTCACACACTAAACTGCTTCATGTCACCATAGACAACAGCTTGAGATTCGATAAACCCTTAGCACTAGTGATCAGAAAGACCCATAAAAAGCTTGGCTTCCTCTGTAGAGTCAAACCTTATTTCACTAGCTTCACTACACAAACTATTGCCAGGACCTACCTGCTATCTGTCCTACTGTATGCTTCACCCATTTTCACTAACCTTAAGAAATCAGACCAAGCTAAACTTGAAGCCTGTTATAACAAAATTGCCAGATTTGCCACTAATTCATCATACAGATCTCATGACTGTCCTGCACTTCACCAACTAAACTGGCTAGAACTTCCTAATCTCCTATCCTACAATCAGCGCATCACTGCCCATGCCATAATATACCACTAGGACAAGTGACATACTCTTCATAATATCCTAGAACCCTAATCCAATAATAGGACCCGAAGCCCTTCTGATAAATTTTATAAGTCACAAAATCTAACAACACTTTTGGAGATTCTCTTTACTCCAATCATACATCCAGGAATTGGAATGCCACCCCCCCTACATACCCATAACATTACCAACCCATCCAAGTTTAAACAACTTCTCAAGGCACATTTTACTAACAACAGTTTCTACTCACACACAACCCCAGGCTGATAGGCCTTAATTCTATAAGGTTTTTTTGCTATTTTCCTTATTCTCTAATTCTCATTCTTCCTGTAAATCCTTTTTTATTACATCTTTCTCCATCCCATGTCATCTCTTTAAGACCTGCT
Organism: Protopterus annectens; assembly: GCF_019279795.1. NCBI lineage: Eukaryota > Metazoa > Chordata > Ceratodontiformes > Protopteridae > Protopterus > Protopterus annectens. Next base: position 1,387,423,366 of record NC_056731.1, read on the forward strand.
ATTTTCCTTTTGCTCTTTTATAGAATCTATCTTCCACTCACTGTGTACAGAAAAAATGCTTTTATACCCATTCCTTGAGGATGAAACGTCATGTATATAGTTCTGTATATAGTTTTCCTTTATATTTGTAAAGTTATTATTGTTTACTTTGTATCTAGTGCATATCTACACTCCATCTTATCTGTGATTGTTAAATTGTTTTCCTTAAGGTTGTTAAATTGTATTTTGGAGATTTTCTTCCCAGGCCTCTGCTGAAAAACAGGCTGCTAGCCCAGTCGGACCTCCTCAGTAAACAAATGTGAAATAAATGAATAAGTAGATTCCAGTGAATTTTTCCTCAGATAGACAGCAAATGTTGGTGGTCTGATAGGGAAGAAAGAGGTAATTGGGAACATATTTTCTGGGAGTATAATGAGTTGGCAGACTTTAAAGATTCCCTGTAGACTCCTCTAGCAGTGATAATGGGTGAGCAAATTGTTGTATCTAGGGAAATGATCTTTCTGAGCTTTGATACAGACTCAGAATTGCCTACACATAGTAAGGCCTTGCTGAGTCTAATTATGGTGGCTGCCAAAAAAGCAATTACTAGAAAATAGGTTCATAGGCGTGTACTAGGCTAATGGCCCTGGAGCCTTTACATTAGTTCCCAGTGCCTCTATCAAGTAGTGCCACTGGAGTGATCCCCGGGTGAACTTTCTATTTCCCATCCACTCATCAAGATTTCTCTTGAAGAGGGCCAGTGAGGTGCTCTGCTTGTCATGTATGGGAAGTCTATTCCAGAGCATGTGCAGTCTCTGGGTTATGAACCTATCCCTCCAACATGTTCTGTTGATTGTGGTAATGAGGTTGAGATCTCTGGAGCATGTGGTGTGGAGGGATTGGGATTTCTTTAGATGTAGCATTTCTAACAGAGCTGAGTCAGACATGGCTTTGCAAATCAAGCAGAGATCATCACTTAGTAGATGATATGAGACAGAGAATAGCTGGAGTTTTTTTAATCTGTCCATGTAGGACATATGTTTAAGGCCTAGGATCCTCTTTGTGAGGTACTTTTGTAGCCTTTCCAGCTGTTGCATGTGTCTAGTGAGGTATATGCCAAATGGGGCATTATACTCGATGATTGGCCTAATGAGGGATGAGTAGAGAGAGATGATAACCTCTTTCTTTCTGGATGTAAAACCCTTGGTAATGAAATGTGCCACATAGAAGGACTTTCTGACCACAGTGGCAATGTGGTAGTCAAAGAAGAGGTTGCTGTCAACCTGTGTCCCCAGATCTCTTATAACACCTTCTGTATTCACTGGGCTCCCATCATGGAAATCAAAGTCTAAACCAACTGTACCAGAAGTAATAAATATAGTAACTGAGATAAACTAGAACTGGGATCTTTAGAAAAGTGTAGGAGCAAATTACATAGGAAAAAATTGTAATTGTGGGAAAAATACATACAGGGGAGGAACGAGGTTTTAAAAAAGGCCGGATTTGAATGAGATATGTAATGTTTGACAATGATTAGGTAGATTACAAATGATGCATAATGTTTGCAACTAAAATTATGTCAATATGGTTTGTGATGTATAATGCTAAGATTATATTAATATGGCTTGCTTTCATTTATATAAATGTATGATTGCCTATATCTTAAGTGATAATTTAATAGAGATGTCTCTTGTTTAAAAAAATTGTGAAAATATAAAAAAAAAAAGATGTTGCATGAGTATTTGTTTTCCAAAAGAAACTGCCAAGTTTTCTGCTATTGGACTACAGATGCCAAATTTGTGAAAAAGCCCCATGGGCAGCATTAAACATTAATTTGTATGTAGTATGAACAATACTGTTATCATTTACTTATCATTTATTGGCATTTCCAAATAAATATTGCAGGTTTCCAACAGTTGAGCCAATACAAGTCACATCAGTAAATGTAGCAAATTAAATCATTCTAATGCTAGGCAAGGTATTGTGTATATTTGTGATACTTGTTATACATATAATAATTCAGTTCAGTAAATATTATGATATTTTTGGAAGCAGCTACAACATCCTTTGAGACCTCAGGCCTTTTGAAGGTTTGAATGATTAATTACCATTACAGGAGAGTCATAAAGATAGCAAATGCCAAGCCTGTTCCCTGGAGTCTGGAGCTGTAGGTAATGCAGTAGTGATAGGAGAAGGCTATCCCCCTTACCAAAGGAGCTACTCCAACAAGGATACTGATCAAACTCTTCTACACTAATAAAACTTTAAGCATCACTGCTATATGGAATGTTAGAAATGCGATAAAAGTGAAGCTTACACAAAATAACAACCTGAAGGAAAATACAGACCAAAAGAGGCATGCTGAGAATGCTCAGGAAAGGAAAAAAATGTGTAGCTAAGACAAGTGATATATATAAAACTGTTTTACACTGTCCAGAACCTTAATGTCTGAAGAATTTGAAAGTTCTTCTGATAACTATGCCTAATGAGAAAGATGCTCCTCATTATTAATACTATTTGTGAGACATTTGCATACTGGGCTTGACATAATTACACCCTTGACGCACCACTGAAATTGAACTTGACACTATGCACTAAAGACCAATGTCAAGAGAATTTAATGCAATTATTAACATGATTGCATGTTTAAATGACTGAATAGTAAATAGGGGTCTACTTAACATGATCAACTGCCACATAACTGATGTTCAAATAACTAGGATGAAAATAACAAAACTTCAGAAACTCGACTGGCGACTGTTTAAACACTTAGTTAACATGCCCTGTCTCCACTGTAGTGTGATCCCAGCATTGGTATATTTATCTGGGGGGGTGGGGGCACAGCCCCCCATCTAGGTGAGTTTTACTTACCTCTCTTTGGCAGTCGGCCATGCAGTTACTTACCCTGGTGAATTTTGCTGTTTAGATTTTTGACATTTTGTTTTTTTCGTCTCAGTTATTTTAACATGGGTTATGTGGCAGTCGATCAAGTGAAGCAGATCCAGTAAAAAGGCATCATCAAATATTTGAAAAAAAATTTACATTTTTGCTTACAGAAATGTGTGAATGAATTAAAAATGCAAAAAGTGTGAATGCTGATGAAATGTCATCTGAAAAAGAAAACAATATATATCATATTTTTTCTTAACAAAGGTGTAATGTCCCTTCACCACCTGAAACAGAATCACTTTAATGCTGTGTTGTAGTTTCTTTGACTCTAAACAAACTCACGTGTAAGTAATTTGGCAGCTAATACATGCGAATTAAGCTTAGATGAAGACTTACTACCAATGTTTCAAATGGGAATCCTTTTTTAAAGAACAGTTTTATAATAACCTTTCTTTGTAAAGTCTCAGCAGGTTAATATTTATGCAGAATAATGTGAGATCTGCGGTGGTACAGCGGTAGCGTTGTTACCTCACAGCAAGAGGTTCTCCTGTTCGATTCTCGGCTGGAGTGCCTTATGTGTAGAGTCTGCATGTCCTCCCCACAGTCGAGTAGCCTCCAAAAGACATGTGTGAATGGGTGTGCCTTTGCTGAAGGTTGGGTGTTGGGCTCACAACTTGCAACCATAAAAATCGACTGCCAATCATTAGCAGACTGGAGTTCCGCTGTGGCAACCCCTAACTGGGAAAAAGCCAAAAAGACAAACAACAGCCTGACTGTCTGATTGGTGCAAGTGTTTCATAGGTATGCTGACCAGAAAGTGATGTGCTTAGTAAATGAAACCATGAATAATGATCTGGATTTATGATGATGTTGTCTGGATGTATACAAAATAATGTCAGAATACAACATAAAACCAAGTAGACATATTGACATGTCAGTGTGCTTAAGGCAATTATGCTTTCTGTAGCAAACAAAAATAAACTTGTTCTCTGTTTATTTACATACCGTTGGTATTAACTGTTAATTTTTTAAATAGATTATCTAAGTGAAAATTTACTCTGCAGTGGAACTGTGCTCTAAGCCATGTTCTACCATGACTTTATATATATCTTTATTTTTTAATTTCCCCTGACAGGTTTGGAGGGCAAGCACTTTGCTCACTACCTTATCAAACAAAGTCAGCCACTAAAGTTACTGTCCTACTGAAAACAACATAGGCTTCTTTTGCTGTAGAGTACATCGTCAACACACACACACACACACACACACACACACACACACACACACACACACACACACACACACACACACACACACACACACACACACACACACACACACACACACACACACACACACACACACACACACACACACACACACACACACACACACACACACACACCACCAAATTCTAAATCCTGGAACTGCTACACAGCAGTGCATGTACTTGAATAGCACACAGAGATAAAATAAGACACATGTTTTCTTGGGTTACACAGAACATTTAATAACATTTGCCTGATTCCGTTACAGAAGTGCCTCACAGACACTGCTATACATTCTTATTCCCAGTCTGGCAAGGCAACAATACTTTCAGTTCCTTTTAGGTCTACATTGGTGGTTAGTAGAGAAGTCCCTATTAAAAACACAGAAGTCTCTATGCATATCTTTAGGATCATAGGATCATAGCAGGTTACTAGGCTATTGTCCATGATGCCCTTATAAGCCTAGCCAAGAGTTTAGCCCATGTTTAGACAAATCAGCACCCAATGCTCCTGTCCTGCAGGGACCCGGCTGGAATCCCAGGGGTATATTTTATGTTTCCCATACAGTTATCCAAGTTGCACTTAAAAAGGGGTAAAGAGGTACTCTGCTTGATGTGGAGAGGGAGTCTATTCCATAGATGTGGGAATCTCTGGCACACAAATCTGTCCCATCAAGTCTTGTTGATGTCACAGACCAGGTTGAGGCCACGTGTGTGGGTTACTCGAGTGGAGATTGACTTGCGGATATGCAGCAGTCCCATCAAGGTGGGGTCCATGATGTGACTTAAGCTTAGATGAGGACTTACTACCAATGCCTCTGTGTTAAAAGTGGTGAGATTGTTTTTACTCATAAGGCTAAGTCTATTGTTGTGTCATTGTATTCATCTTTGTAGTATTCAGGATAAAACACCACACAGACTGACACTATTTTCTCCCAAGAGTTTTCCTTCTCAGAAATCTGGCTTTACCTAATTCAACTTCATACATTAAGCACAGGTGCCCTGCATTCCCCCTGCCCCCTTCCAGTATATGCAGGGCTAGGCATCGGTCTCCCAGCCAGTATATGCAGAGCTATGTATTGGTCCCCCCACTCGGTATATGCAGGACTAGGTATCTGTGTCCCACCCGGTATATGCAGGACTTGATATCTCAGGATATGAAGTATATTCCTTGGCCTCTTCTCCACTGATGGCACTGTACTGGTTCCTTCATACTTTAAAGAATGAACATAACATGGTGGAGTTAATAATGTCAGCAAAGTGGATCATGCATCTTCATTTGCAACACATATTATATTATTTTATCATATATATGTATACGGTATGTGAGCAACTTGCTAAGAAGCAAGTCTTTTGAACTGCAAATTGCACTCAGGTACATGTTTTCATATATATTATATAAACTCAGTGTTTTGGGATAAGATGCAGTATTCTACCTAGAAATGAGTGCTTTACTTTTACCCATAGAGATGACGATTGACTTTTGTTCAAATTTGCAAATGTATTATTCAGGAGATGCTGATCCATATGTGCCATTCTTTTGTTTTGGTAATGTGGGTATAATTGTCTTGCATTATCAGAAATGTCTAAGGACTAGGCCATTCTAAAGTTAACCTCCACTAGTTATTTTCATCTTCTTAGTAGAATTTGTAAAAAGTTTGGTTATTGGCAATCATGTGTATGATCCCTGCTCTATACCTACTCTGAAAGATTGTTGCCTTAGGCCTTGCCCCTTTGTTTGTTTAAGCTACTTTTATAGTTGCTAAAGTCATAGGCACATTTGGTGTAGTAGAATGACTTTGCCATAATGTATTAATAAGTTTTTTCTTTACAGAGACCATTTCCTGCTACAGAGACCCCCAACTCAGTACCTCTCAGCCATTTGCAATTTTTATCTTAAGCAAGCAATCTGATAACAATGATGTTATTTTTGCCTTCTGACTGCATATGTATCTATCCACATCAGTCTCAGACAAGAAATAATAACGTCTCTTCCTACGTTTCCTTTGAACTCCACTCATACTTTTCAATTATGTTTGTATTATACTAAAAAGCACCAGACATAAAGATTCCCATCGTCTACTTCTACACGCTTGCAACATATAACTAAATGCCATTGTCCTTCCTACATTATTTGATGCTTTGAGATCAATATACTTACCTCAAATGTAATTCCTAACCAATGCCCACACTTCCTTCTGTATCTTGCCCAATGCCCATACTTTCTTCTGTACCTCCTCTCTCAAAGACAACTTGATTTTCTTTCTGAATCTGCTATTACATTTCTCAGCATTTTCTACTTTAGAACACAAATCCTTATAAGGTCAAGCTATCATTTATTTTCCCTTCCATAATTTCCTTTTCTTACTGGGCTCTTTCTTTCTCCTTATTTTTACACATCTCTCCTCTCATTGTATCGCACCTTCGACTACACAGTCAGAAATAACTACCAATCTGATTTTTCTAGGCAATACTACCCTTGCACCTAGTCAAAATCTTAATCACCTTCTTCTGTCCGAGTTCCCATAAATGGTCTTTAGTCCTTAGCACCACCTTTTCTCTTTCTCTCTAAAGCTATTCCTTTACTTAATCTTGTCTTTCTTTTCTGCCTCACTTCAACTACTTCTACATACTTATGCATTGCTTTTAATATTGTTTGGGTGACCTCTTTTATCAGCCAATCTCCCACAATTCTCTTATCTTCCTTCCATTGTTTCCATCTTACTCTAACTTTCTCTTCATGTCTGATGCAGGTCAATATATTTATCATGATCACATGCCGTTTGAAATATGGATCATACCACAGATAATTTGAGGGGACCCATGCATGGGATAAAGCATTTAGAAGCTGCAGCTGTCCAGTAGTAGTACTAGGTCAGTCCTGAGTTAAATTTTCTGTATCCAATCCATAGATCTAAGTTGTGTTTGAATACAAACAGGGATGAACTTTGTTTGTTGGGGATGGGGAGTCTGTTCCAGAGCAGTGGTATGAGGTATCCTCTTCAAGATATATCTGTTGCTCCAAACAATTATGTTGATGTTACAGAAGAGGTTTAGAAAGCTACACCAAGCGTTTTGATGCCAGTTGACTGTCTGATGTGCAGTAAACCCATCAGTAAAGGGCCGTAGGATGCTTTGTGTGCCAGACACAGGTCACCTCTTAGCAGGCTGTAGGATACCATGTATAGTGACAAGCAGTAGCCAATACTTTTTGTAATACTTTCTTCCCTCCTTCCCCTTGGACCTACCAACACTCATTAGGGGCTGGGAAATCATGTCTTTTGGCAAGCATCATCTGCATAGTTATGCAGCACCATCATTACACTAGGTTTAAGTGACTGAGGGCTTCCTCACAAATAGCAGAAAACAGTACAAGCCTCCCATGGGCTAAAACCCACTGTCTCCCCTTTTTTTTACTTTTCCTTTCCTCTTACCTTTATATCTTTACTTTTTCCCTTTTATGATCCATCAGTGCACTTTCTTATTTCACTTTTTCTACTCGCATGCACTTCACATTCAATCTAAGCATAACTTTTTTGTTTACTTTAATCCTCTTTTATTTAGTTTGCTCTGGCAGTGAGGGGGAACCCCCTCTGAATATTCAAGCTAAATGAATTAAATTGTTCTTGATGCCATATTTTACAAGAATTCCCTCATCCAACTTAAATCATGCTTGCATATAAATTTAAAAGCAAATAAAAAATATGTCTCCATTCCCAAATAATACGAATCCAAGAAGCCCATCCTTCCAAACAAGCACCCATATAATACTGAACAATAAATTATGCAAACATGTTGTAAATCTAAGCCTAAGTCTGATATCTTCAATTATACATTTCTAGTTACAAAAAGACACAGTAAAATCCCTTTTGACATTTCACATAAACTACAGTCCTAACTTAAAAAAATGAAATGAAAAGAAAAAATATAAGTACCTACTATAAACTATAAACTGTGACACTATTCTTACCATTCCTTAACTCTAAATGAACTCACTGTCAGATTCGTTATAGGTAGCACATCTACTTTTGGTGCAGAAGGCTGTGGGTTATATTCATACACCAGGTAGTTGGAATACTGGCACTAAAGTGCAGTATAAGGGAGGTGTTGCACTCCAAAATGTGTCGTCTTGCAGATAAGATGTTAAGCTGAGGTCCCAGCTGGTTGCATTGGTGTTTGCTCAGGTGGATGTAAAAGATCCCATGGCAGCTATTAAAAAGTGGGAGATATTATTTAATATTACCATTAAAGTATATTTTAGAAAAGAGAAGGGGTTCCTTATTGATTATCACAGCTTATATTATTTACAATATTTATAACATGCATTATTTACAATTATTTAGACTTTTTATGTACAATACAATACAGTCCCATATGCTTTAATCAAATCCAAAAACATATTTCTTTAATATCTCAGATAGTATCCATTTCCCATTAAACTTCAGTTGGAGTCTCTCATTCTGTATTGCCCATAAAATATAGAATATTTTTTATCAATTTTCTTGACCTCTTTTTATTACTATAATACCCACATTTAAACATATTCATATCCATTTCCGAAGCCTTTCAACGTCTTATTTTCACATATTTTCTTCCATAACTTTTTCACTCTAGAACACTTCAAAACTACATGTTGCACTGTTTCAACCACCCCACAGTGATTACACACTCTTTCTTTTATTCTTTCATTAAGCATGTTAGCTTTAACAGGAAGTGTTCATATTGTCAGTCACAAAAAATATTTACATTCATATATTTTCTTACACCATGCTAGTCTTACTTTAATAACATTTCTTTTTTCATTCTTTAAATATTTCAATGGGAAAACATAATAATGTTCATTCATTATATTCAAATACCATTCCTTCCTATTTTTTCAGCATTATTTATATCCAAATTCGATAAAATAATTTTGTTTTTGGTAATCTTTTTATAACTTCCTTCACATAATTTTCCATCTTTTCCCCTAAATCTACCCCCCCAAATATATATTTAAGTTTCAGTATAGGCTCTATTAGATTTCTGTTCACTTTTTTTTTAATCCTACCAAAGCTCTATAAAGATTTGAGGAAGCTGCATGACAACTGGATTGATTAATGCTTGTTCTCCTTCATCCTCCTTGATGTACAAAATTCCTCTTGTAACTGGATTTAGCCTTGATCCCATATAAAGGAAAATACAATAGACAATATCTCTTTTTCATATCTAGATAGGATCATACATACACTTGATAAATAAGCCAATTTACCTAAAATAATTTAATTTATTAAATACACTGTTTTATATGACAATTTATGACTTCTAAAACATACACATATCTCTTGATTTCTGAATGATTATATCCTACTATTTCTCACTATGCTCATCTGTTCCAAATACTATTCCCAATATATCTATAACCTCTTCATTAAACTGAATATCTTTTATATAACTCATAAACCCAAACCCTTTACTTTTACCTTTATTTATACATAAGCCAAGCATCTTTAAATAACTGTATACTTATCCATCCATTTCTTATTCTTAGTAACTAAGACTGTATTATCTGCATATGTAAGAATTATTGGAATTTGTATTTCTTTATGTAAACTTATAACCTGCAAAGTTTAACACTTATTTTATTAACGACCACATTCATAACTAAACAACTAAAATGTTATTTGCAGGACAACCTTGCCTCATCCCACACTCTAGTTATATTTATTCATTTAACCATCCATTTAATATTACTCTCACATTATTTTGCTCAAATACCAACCTAATTATTTTTATCTTCTCACTTATATTATAATCTCATAACACATCCCATAAACATTCATGTTGTATTCTATCAAATGCTTTGCTCACATCTTCTACTATAACATAGTATCAACATTTTTATTTAAAATGTCTTCTATTACTTCTTTCATTATCCATACTAGAGCCAGAATTCCTTTCCATTTCTTATCAAAAATTGTATATTTAAGCAATTTATCTACTTTCTTTGCTATTCTTTACCTCTTATTTTCATAAATATCTTGTAATCTGCATTTTTCAACACTAATAGTCTCCAATTTCTTATATCATGTTTTCGTTTTCCTCATATTTTTCCATATGAATTTTATAATCCTAGTACATATTTCTTTTTCTATTACTCCTGTCTCTAACCATTCATCTTATACCTCCATAAAATATACTTTTTGTCATTCTTTCAAACTATTATACATATAATATTCAGTGCTGTCCTTTCCCATAGATTTCTCCACATTAAGTTTTTTCAAATGCTTATAAATTATTTTGCACTTATATTTTTCCAAACTCAATTTTTTTACTTTCCATTTTTGTCTCTCTTTTAACTCTTGCTATCAAAAAGTATTCACTATATGCCTCCTTATCACCTCAAATATTTGCCTTGCATAGTCATGCTTTCTCTTTCTTTATTCCTCAGTTCCCTTGTTATTCTGTCACTGCCTTTTCCTATTTTATTGAAATACAGACCCTCCTCTTTCCTTTTCCCTTGTAAAAAATACCTTTGTTTATATTACATTTTCTTAATCTTCTCCTGATTTGTTTTATATATTTTCTTCTCCTTTTCATAAACTACTTCCTTATTTCTTAGCACTTCTCTTAATATGTCCTGACTCAGTTGCCTATACTTCAGTTTCTTTATTCTTCTCCTCACAGGTTGACATTCCAGAAAACACTTTTTATACTTTTCTTTAAAACTTATCCACCAACTCATCCAGTTTTCATAAAAAAAATTATCTTCTCTATATGATCTTTCCACAATTAATTAATCTCTTCCTTCTCTTCATCTAAATCTTTTTCATTAAACCTCTTAATACCTTTATCTATTCTTATATATCTTTCTTTCTTCTGCACTTCTACCCATATACCTAAATGATCAAAGAAACCTGCTACTTTTATTCCTTCTTGCACACTTTTTAAACTGTGAGATATTAGAAAATTATCAATTTCTGTTTTTATATCAATTTCTTTTTTATATCATTTGTAATTCTAGTGCTTATTGTTCCATACATATAACTTACCAATTTTCATTATCTCATATACACACCTAACATCATTTTCTTCTTCTTACTTTTTCTGGAATCACTACTAATATTATGCCCGCATTTAATCATATGTAATTTAGAATTTTTTAAACATTATCTCTCTTTCCTTCTTTGTAACATATGCTTATATTACAATGATTCTGTACATACCTTTTTTCCACCTTATGCCTATTACCATTATTCTTCCCAATTCTACTGTCATAATATCTAAAACTTGTATTGTTTACTGATATAACATAGCTATTCCTGAACATGTATCTTTTTCCATATTCCAAATAATATTCTCATCCTATAGCTCTTCTTTTTGTAGCCTTTTTTCTTCTAATGCACTTGTGTCTTCTAATATAATTATGTGCATGTCAGGTGAAGCTCACCATTCTAATATGACTATTCTTCTTTTAATATTCTTTATATTATCTATTTCTAAAATTTTCAGCATCCTTTTAAAGTAAGATTCTCATCCATTTGTACATCCATCCTTTGCCTTTTTTATTTTCTTTCACAATTACACTTTTAAACTTCATTTTTCTTCCTTTCACCCGTTTCCCTATAGAATTTTACCCTCACTGCTTGCCAGTTTACATATTCGTTTTCACTTGTATCTTACACCACTTCCTCTCCTTCATTTTTTAAAATGTTTTCATCCATTATCTCCTTATTATTTTCTTGTATAGTAATCTGTTCTTTGTATTCCTTTTCTACTTTTCTTTCTATATTACATACAGATTCCTACATTTATTCTTATTGTATACTTCTACACTTTCTTCACAATCAACCCATACATGCCCAGTTCATACATATTTTTACGTATCATATTATATTTCTTAGCTTCATGGTCTGGCTTACCAACAATTAAACATTTTCTTTTATCACAATTACTGATCAAGTGGTCATCCTTTCCATAAAAACATATTTTTGTTTGTTCCTTGTATTTAAGAAAACCTCTAGTACCATCTGCATTTATTACACTTGGAATATGTATAACATTTTCATTTTTCATTTACAAAATTACTCTACATTCCCAACTCCAGTCCATAAACCTCTATAATCATATATTTCCCTGTTGTCCATGACTTCTTTACATTTCTTAAATAGTCCTTTAACACCTCTTTTTCAACTTCCTTTTGAAATTCCACAAAAATTCTCTTTTTAGTTTTTTTATGAAAAGCTTGCACCACATAAGTGTTCCAAGGATTATAGTCTTTTTTTTACTCAAATTGGTCAAAAAATGTCTTCATATACTGTCCAGTCTCAAACAAAATGCCAAAATATCTTTCTTTATTAATGAGAATAAAAGTTCTCACCTCTTTGGGGGAAATACCTAATGGTGCAACCACAGTGTCCCAAACCTCATGCCTTCTGGGCCCTTTTTCTTCTTTACTACTTAAGCTTATCATAATTTATTTTCTTCCCATCTCTTTTACTCCTTCCACTCATCTCTCTCCCTCTTTTACCATCTGTGCATATGATCTCTTCTTTATTGTAGTGTCTACCACCTTCTCTTCCTGTATTTTCACCATGATTTCACCCCACAATGATGACATCCCACTCTCTGATTCACTCTGGTCTGCCATTTCTTTTAAATAAATATCCCACAACACTCCCAACTGAAGGGTTGCAATAACACATGCTTGTGCTGAATCTTCTTCCCTAAGAAGATTTTGTTGAAAGATATATTCCATGTTCAAGATACATACTGCTGTTCTTCCATCTAATGCAACAAACTGCTCTTGAGAAGGCCTGACTGCCTTCGATTCCTCACAACATTCCATTCCTTCCTTTACATACTTTGCTACACATCTGCCCTTCTGACACCACATCTCTGCTCTGCACTTCCTTTCTCTCATCTGTCTTCAATGATTTGCTTTTCCCTTGTGAATCTACCTCAGCATTACCCTCGACAAACTCCACTCTTTCTTCCTGCTTCTCTGAGCCACCTTCACTCAGGAAGCATCATCAGCAATAGTGTATCTTGCCTTATCAAATAGGGTTTTTTATTGTATAAACATTTATACATTTCATATTATTTACATATTTACAGATTCACATATTTACATTGTTTACATATGTAACATTAGTCAGTACATCAGCTTGTTTTAAGTGTCCCCCTTACTCTTTTAGCCATAACCAAAATCATATTTTTCCAATATTCTTGTCAATTTCCATTTACCATTATATTTGATCTCATTAAGTCTCTTCCTCCATACTGTCCATGTTACATAAAATACAACTCTGTCCATTTTCTTTGCCTTTTCTTGAGATCCTGTTTTATAATAACCATATTATATCATGTCCATATTTAACATTTCAAAATTCAAATAATCTTTAACCAAATCATGTTTACATACTTCTTTCCACAACACTTGAATTTTTTCACATTAAAAAGGATGTTCTGTACTTTCAAAGTTTTTACACTTATTGCATATTCTACCTTGTTTATGTTTGTATGCCACGTTTGCTTTTACTGGTAATTTACCTATGGGCAACGTCCACTAAAAATCATTACATTATTTAATTATTTTATAATTTGCATATCTCATTATTATTGCTTTTTTCTTACTTGTTTCTAACTATTTCCAAGGATCAACAAAATAAAAAGATTTCATAATATTAACACACCATTCCTTTTTATTCTTGCTATTACATTCTATTTTTTTGTTTCCATAACACAGTTATACTATGAAATTCTATTTCTTCATTGATGACATTTTTCCTTCTTTTCTTCATTTCCATTTCTTCCCAAGATGCTTGTATTTACCCTACATTATTTTCTATGCCAAATTTTTATTATTTTGCATAGCTCATTTTAATATTTTATACATATTTATACATATTTATATATTTATACATATTTATCAATCCCAGCTCCCTTGTTCTTCTTTCATATATAAAATTCCTCTCTTTACAGGGTTTAATCTCAACCCCAGATGAATGAAAATATTGTCATCATAATTTCTTTTTCATACTTCACTGGTATCATATAAATGTTTGCAACATAGGCTATTTTAGCATTTATATTACCCTATCATATGATTTAAATAGCAAACGCTATTTCATCGTACCTAAAATATCTAAACCACAAAATATCGAACATACCTGGGAAAAAATTTGCTGTTCTGAAACACAAACACACAACACAAGCACACCAAAATAAATTAAGCACACGCATACACTTAACAAAACCATAATTCTAACCCTACACTACTACCTATCTACTCACCTTAACCCAACCCTAACCCTAAAGTCCCTAACTACCGCACATTCACCTTACCCACTCCCTAACCCTAAAGTCCCTAACTACCGCACACTCACCTTACCTGCTCCCTAACCCTAAAGCGCCTAACTACCGCACACTCACCTTACCCGCTCCCTAACCCTAAAGTCCCTAACTATCACACATTCACCTTACCCGCTCCCTAACCCTAATGTCCCTAACAATCGGACACTCACCTTACCCCAATCTGTTCCCACACTTACCTTAACCCGGTCCGTAACCTCCATTCGCATACTTACCTTACCTCAGTCTGTAACCTTCCCACCACAGCATAGTAAATAGTGAAGCTATGGAATGGACAACCAAACTTTTACCCTAGGTAAGATTTTGAAGTTCCGTGGCTTTGCTATTTTGAGTTTTCGACAAAAACGGGTCGATATTATAGCATTCGAAGTTTAAAAACTTCAATACTATAATATAGACCCCTATTTTACATACTATTATAGTATTTATAAATTTGCTTTCTTTCTTTCTATATGAAAATATAGTTTTTCTGGAAAGCAATCAATTATTTGATCCCTTAATAACTTTGTCCCATTGTTCATGCTTTTATTCACTTCTACCAAATACTGTACCCAATATATCATATAATACTTAATGTTTCATTTATGCCTTCCATCTATAATTTGTTTTTAGCAATTATTACAATGCCATCCATATAAGTATGCATTATTGATATTTGTACCTCCTTCTTCATTTTATATCCTCCATTACTTGTCATTTTATTTGTTTCCACAAGTACTATATTCCTCACTAATGAAAATATCACACTGCTGTCTGGATATCCTTGGTTGTTTTTTCCACAGTCTATTTTCACATCTTCCTCAATCCAACAGTTGATGTTTAATTTCACATAATTTTTTTCATATATTTATTTGATAATTTATTATACTTTGTCACTTATGTTACATTCCTGCAACATTTTCCATAGTACTTCATACTGGATATTATTATATGCCTTACATCACCTATCATAACCTTTACTTCTCCTTTTTATTAATAATGTCATCAATTGCTTCTATTAAACACAACAAATCCTGATTTCCTTTTCCCTTTCTTTCATACACATTTGATCATATAACTTTTCCATTTCACATTGTACTCTTTTAGCTATTATTCTCACAAAAATGTTATAGTTTGTATTATTTAAAGTTATGTCTCCAGTTTTTTATCTCATCTTTATTTCCTTTCTTATACATACATTGTAACACCCCTGTACACATTTCTTTATATTTAATCCCTGTGTGCATCCATTCATTCATAACTTGTATAAATATTTTTGCTAGTCTTCCATTTCTTTTCACATATTATATTCACTCCTATCTAATCTTGTGGCTGAATTTATATTAATTTCAGCAGCTGCAAAGATCTGAGGGATATGTATTTTTCACAGGGAGATGCTAAATGCTGGCAGTTTCTAGCAATGGGGGGTTTCACCTGGGATAGTCAGATGACAAGAGTGATATCATCCTGCAAGTAACTCAGCAACAATATTGGAGATAATAATTTAAGAGCTCTCTGAGAGAGAGAGAGAGAGAGAGAGAGAGAGAGAGAGAGAGAGAGAGAGAGAGACTGGGCATTTTGTATTTTGTCTTTTGACCTGACAGCATCAGCTGGGAAACCCCACTCACCACATCTGTCTTGCCTTTCTTTGCTCTTTAAATAATTTAACCAGGGTACAGTAATTTCTCTTAGATACAGTTAGGACTATAGTGAACTATAGCTTAGATATTTTTTTTTATTTAAGACTGTTTAGCAATTTTGTTTTAAATATTTCCTGTGATTTTGAATTCTAAAGTAACTGTGATTGTTTACTGAATATTTTATTGTTCTTTTATTATTTATTTTTAGATATATTTAAACCTTTGAATTGTGGCTAATCTGCCTAGAGATATTTAAGCTCTTAGAGTACTTGTATATCTATTTGGTGATACTGTTCAGGCCATTCCTAATAGCCCTGCTCTTGTCAAACTACCATTTGGATTAATAGTAACATTACACAGTAAGATTGGACACCCTTTGCTAAGGGTCATAAAGTAGCTGATAAGTAGTGGCTGGTGGCAGTGAAAACTACCTTATAGTGTGGGCAGAAGGGGGCATAGTTAGTAAACCTACGTGTGTGTGTGTGTGTGTGTGTGTGTGTGTGTGTGTGTGTGTGTGTGTGTGTGTGTGTGTATAAATCAAACCTCAAAATCTGTGTGTGTTAGCTACTTGGGCAGGGACACGAAGCAATGGTTGGACAGAGAGGGTGCTGGATGTCTTTGCTTGGCCACCCAGCGGAGATCTCAACCCTATAGCTGTGCCAGAGATGCTTCTTATTGTGGATCTGGAGAAAGAGGGAGAAACCAGCCCCTGATTGACTGTGGTCTCTGTGTGCTCTTAGGGGAAATTGCACTTTATTGTGTGTGTACTTGTCATCTTCCCAGTGTGTATGTTGCCCACTCTTGCCAGTGGTGAGGATTGAGGCTCCTTGATTACTGGACTAGTGCTGGGGTGTCACATATTAATTGGTGGGCAGTGGTGAGATATCCACATCACATGTTAATTGGTGGGCAGTGGTGGAATATCCACATCACATATTAATTGGTGGGCAGTAATGGGATATCCACATCACATATTAATTGGTTGGCAGTAGTGGGATATCCACATATTAGGATTCAGTGGTGTGGATATTGAATTTCTGTAAGCCTGTAAACAGTGATCACTGAGAAAGGTGTTTGTACTCTGAATCAGCCACACAGTGAACATTCAGAGTTTCATATCACAATTGTTTTTTTTTGTTAGCTTAGTTAGTCTAGTTGAGCAGGCAATGATGTCAGCAGAGGAGTATGGGAAGCTGTCAAGGACTCAGTTGGCTGAGATGTATCAAGACAAAGGAATGGTGCATACCAACCTGACTAAAGCAGAGATGATTTCAGCCATAGTCACAGCTGTATCACAGACTAGCAACCAGGAGGATAATCAAACTGGCCATGGAGATGCACAACTCTCTGATAATGGACAGTTCAACCTTTTCACACAGGACTTAAAAATCCATCTGGATTTAAAGAGACTTAAACTGGAGGCCAAATGTTTGGAAATGGAAGCAGCAAAGAGACTGAGACATACGGAGGCTGAGAAAAATGAGAAACTGAGAAATCTGGAGGCTAAGGAAAATGAGAAACTGCAATGTCTGGAAGCTGAGGAGAATGAGAGGCAGAGGCAACATGAAAAGGAGGTGCTGACTCTCTGCCAGGGTTATTGAGGTAATGGGGAAGGGAGTAACTGAACTCCAGAAGCCACAAATATCAGTAAATTTCTTTCACAATTTACAGAGGGTAATACTTTTGACAGTTTTATTCATATATTTGAAATGGTATGTAAACAGTATAAGTTGACCAAGGGCTCTGAGTATGGTTCCTGACCCCCTTACCTCACGTTAAAGTTGTAACTGCTGTTTCTAAATTGTCTGATACTGATTGCTTAGATTATAACACTGTTAACATTGTCTTTTAGAGTGTTTTAAGTTAACACCTGAAGCTTATAGTAAAAGGTTTTGTAAGCATAGACGCAAGGCAGATGAAAGTGTGCATGAATGCATTGCTGAGTTAAGCACTTATTTTCATAGGCTGTTGTGTGGATGTCAGGTCACCACCTTTGAAGGGCTGGCAGACTTTTTGGTGAAGGAACAAGCACTTAGCACTTTGCCTGAGGACATGAGAATCTGGTTAACAGATAGGCAATGTGATACTGCAGATGAGTTGGGGAAGAAGGGAGAACTATACCTAACAAGCAGGGCATCACTGCACAGCAAAGGGATACCCAGTGCTGCTTATGGGTCTAAGGGAACCCATGGCAGCCAGCCTAAACTACCCCAAAAGAGTCCTCCAGTAGCAGGGAAAGTCACTAGTCCAGGAATATGTCCAGGACCAAGGTTTAAATGTTTTAAATGCAACTAGTGGGACCATGTAGCATATAGATGTCCATGGAGGCAAGGTGGGGAACAAAAGGTGGAAGAGCCAATAAGTGGAAATGAAAGAATTCCAGCAGTAAGTTGACTGGAGACAACAAGGGTAACAAACTACCACAAGATGTTATAGCCTATCTTAGTAAATTGGAAACAAGTCATTGCTAAGAGAGACACAGCCTCTGACCTAACCATTGTGAAGCCTGCAATGGTTAAAGAGGAGCACTACTTACTATGCTGTCCACTCCAGTCAGACCATTAGAAGGGACCCCACTCCAAATACCTTTGGATAGGGTTCACATTGCCTGGGAGGGTGTTAAAGGAAGCTAGCAAGTAGGTGTGTTTGAAGGTATCCATGCAGATGTCCTGATAGGGAATGATTTTGAAAATGCAGTACCTTGTGTGCATATAGTGACAGGCGGTCAGGCTTGGAGACAAGCCTCTGGGTCTGGTAGCCTGTGGGGGCCCAGACAGACTGCAGATTGATGTGGTGGTTACTTCAGGGAGGGAGCTACCCTGTAGCAGTGAGAATAAAGGTGAGCAACAGCTGCTTGGGGGTACTGATGTTCCCTTGGACAGAGTGACTGCAAGGGCAGAGGTGACTAGTAGTACCCAGGCTGATACTGAGGCACTGCTGTCAGAAGATGCCAGACTTCCTCTGGAAGGGGAGCTGGGAATGGTTACAAAGAAAGAGTTGAGACAAGCTCAGCTCTCAGACCCTACATTACAAGGCCTCAGAAAAGTAGCTAGTGAGGCACCTGATGTTCAAGGGAAGGGGAAATCTGTATTCTGGGACAAAGGTTTACTGTACAGAGAGTGGACACAGGAGGGAGGGCTAGAGGATGAGAGAATACAGCAGTTGGTAGTTCCCAGATCCTACCATCTGGCATTTCTAGCCATAGCCCATGATATTCCCCTTGCAGGTCATATGAGCATAAAGCGTACAAAGAGACATTATGCAGAACTTTTATTGGTCTGGGATTTCCAGTGATGTAACAGGGTACTGCAGGAGCTGAGAGCAGTGCCAAAAGATAGGCAAGGCAGGACAGAAGGTGAAAGTTCCTCTGATGCTTTTGCCTGTGATTGATGTTCCAAAATTCGCATTTTAAGAGGATGTGAAGTTTGTCCCACATAGAAGGCGGAACAAGTGCATGTGGCCAAATAAATAACCTAATCCATGCTACAATTACCAAATGTCCAAATGTCATAAACCTTGGAAGTGTTCTGACTAGAAAATTGTTCACTCTTAAATACATGTTTGCAAAAAGTGCAATGACTGCACGGAGTACAACCTTTCCCACCAATGGGTTATTTATTTGCCCACGCACACTTGTTCCACCTTCTGTGTGGGACAAGCTTCACGTCTTCTTAGAATGTAAATTTCAGAACATCTTAGTGATACTAGGAAAAAAAGAATGTCCAAAGCACTATATAAACATACTATCAAACATTCCCCTGCACATTTTATGTTTAACATTATTGATAAAGATGAGGGAAATAGACAAAATAAAACTGGTTGTCATGCTTTATTGAATAAGAAAGAAAATAAGTGGATTATTAGGCTTGATGGGCTATTCCCACTAGGTCTTAATGAACATCCTTAATTATCCAATTATATTGTTAACATGTTAGACAGGATATTATATAAGGGCTGTATTAATTTTTGTGAATTACACTGATGAGGGCTATACAACCGAAACTGGTTTGTCTTTTTTCATTGGGCTTAAATAATAAAATAATAAATAATAAAATCACAAAATATCTATTTGGAACCACCATCTGAGTGCTGGTCAAATCTTTGGAGTTTGCTTTGCTGTTTTTTGGACAATCGCATCTGCTGTGCGAGCGGAAGACTTGCTTTGGTTTGTTGATTCCCACACCTGCCACACAAGTGAATTCTACCAGCATTTCATGTAGAAATGCTTCCCATAGAGTTATCTAGTTGGTAGCAGCACACATTAGAAGGTATATAGGCAATGCTATAAAGTTTCCATTGAAGCACAGAGGAAATCGTATACAAAGGTATCTACTGTTTTATGTTCCAAGTGATGCTGCTTTTGCACCTTGTACCATTTGATGATTATTTCAATCTGATTTCCATCCTACAATAGCTGAGATGGTGTACAACATTGCAGATTTTAGATACAAGCAACATTGTTGAGCAGGTGCTTGGACACCTAAAATATGTGTTTTTATGCTGTTAGATACATTTGGTTGTGCATTACAGTATGCAGGACAGACCTGCAGCTAGATATTTGTGATGTGCACCATATTACACAATATTGTAGTATGCAAGCAGATACAACATGGGAACATTGTAGTCCTGCTTGAGAGAGACCTGTTACAGCAAGGGATGAAGATATGGGTGCAGAGTTGCTGGAAAAAGTGGTTGCACTGGCATCACATGGAAGGCAGTGGTGGGTGCAAAACACTGTAGTACTGGCCCACATTAATGGGAAATGTTAGCAATAAATAACACAAGATAAAACCAATGCATGTATGCCTTATGACATCTAGGCTATTCATTACAATGCACTGAGTGACAACTATGTGGGCAGGGCATAGTCATAATCCTTTGCACTTCTTCCATTTACTCATGGATAAACACCCTACTTTGTTGAATATCAAACTAATTTTCCTATTTGTTCAATGTAAATTCATCTAATATGGTTTCAGTTGACTTAAGTTATGAACCAGAAAAAAGTAATGCCAGCCTAGAAAGGTTTTGTCTTTCCATTTAAGTATTTTATGTGAATCGGAGGCTTCTAACTGTCCTTTAGTTATACAAAATAAATAGATGATGGCGATTTATTTTTTTGATATCTAATTATTTGTATACAAAGTTCCTTAATTATGTTATTAATACACACTGATTACATAAGATTATACATTTTATATTTATATTGAAAATAGTTGCTAAGCAATTATTTGTAATTAATGTGCTCCTGTATCTCTAATTTCTTCTCATTAAACAATTTTAAATGTATGCACTCACCCTCATCCTCTCCTTGCATCCCACTTCCATACAATAACATCCTCTCTTATCTCCCCCAGCATACTGCACATATTCCACCCCAAACTCTTCTCCACCACAACAAATACCATCACTCTTAAATCTACACTAGCCCCAAACTACTTCCTTCTCAACAAACCCAAAAGACTAAAGGTTATTCCCAATAATAACCTAGCCTTATCTGGAGATATCCATCCTAACCCTGGCCCTTGCCATACTACAAACTCCTCCCACTCCCACCTCATCCACTACAACCATCCAATATTCCCTCTTCCTCCCCTTTTCCTACATCCTCTCACAACACCCTTAAGTTCTTCACCATAAATGCCCAAAGCCTTAATAACAAAATACACCAAATACAAGCTTGGATTTCCCATAACCAACCTGACATCCTAGCCATCTCAGAAACCTGGCTAAAACCCCATATAGCTGACTCCAAAATCCTTCCCCCTGGATTCCAAATCCATAGAAATGACCATTTAAACAGAAAAGGTGGAGGCTCCGCTCTAATCTACTCCAATCGGCTCTCTCTAATCCCTCTACAAACGCCAATTCCAAACTTCAAAAACACTGAACTAACTGCCAGTCTCCTACAACTAAATAAACATAAAAATATATGCATTATCTCCCTATATATTTCCCCAGGTGATAACATCTCTACCCTTGAAAATATCCTTCACTGGGCCTCAACTAAAATAAAATTCGAAACCTACATTCTATGTGATGTCAATATTGATTGGAATAAAATCAACTCACCTTCCCCCTCCTTATTCATCAAGCTCTACAGTTTCTCCCAAGTAATTCATACAACTACGCACCCAAACAAACACCACCCCCCAGCATCCATCATCGACTGGATCCTAGTCTCCCATCCTGATAAATAACTCTCTCTGGTACTATCCCGGACACATTCAGTGATGATCTCCCTGCTTTCATACATCGCTCAACCAACAACAGTAAACACCAACATCACTATATCCACACTCGCAATCTCAGCAACTTCAACCCCACATAATTCTCAAACACTTTTAAATATACAAACTGGCAAATCCTTTATACTCTTCCCCTTGACAATGCAGTAGAATATTTCAACTCTATCTTCCTAAAAACCCTCAACTCCCAAGCCCCTCCAAGAAACAAATGAATCAAGACTAATTCTGCTCCTTGGCTATCCAAGGAAACTAAACAGATCATGCACTGCAGAGACAAATCCTGGAAGCTATACCAAAAAAATAAGATACCCTCTACCTTACTTCAATACACCCAACTCCGCAACCAAGTAAAGAAACTAATAACCTCTGACAAAAAAAACTACTACAACAAACTTCAATCCAACAATAACAAGAACCCAAAACAATTCTGGAAAGGTATAAATTCCTTACTCCACCCAGGATCTAGGAATAATCCCTGCCCTGACCCTAGCTTAACTGACTCAGAACTAAGTTCTCACTTCAACACATTTTTTACAGAATCCATAGCTACTCTAATCAAATCTTTTCCCAACAACAATCCAACCATCTCTCTCTCTCCTCTACTCACAACACCCCTAATAACAGTACACTTAATTTCCAACTCAAACCTGTACCTACTACTTTCATAAAAGACTCCTATCAAAACTAAAGCCTTGCTCAAATGCCCCTGACAACTTACCCTCCTCCTTCCTCAAATCTGCTGCTGATGGTATTGCTTTCCCTATCAGCATCCTAATTAACAGATCTTTAAAAGAATCTTATGTACCCAGACTCTGGAGATCTGCCTTCATTCTACCTCTCCACAAAGGAGGCAAAAACTACAATACCTCCAATTTCCGCCCAATTGCCCTTCTCTCTCCACTTTCAAAAATACTTGAAAAATGTGTCCATCACCAACTTATGCCTTTTTTAACTCAGAATCACCTAATAACTCCTACCCAGCATGGCTTCCGCCCTGGCCACAGCACCACTACCGCCTTACTATCCTTCTTAGACACAGTAAATCGAGCACGTGACTCTGGATTACTTGTATCCACAATACTGCTAGACCTTTCCAATGCCTTTGATACCATTTCCCACAAGCATCTCCTCTTTTTCATCTCTCCAACCTTCATCTCTCCCCTGACACCCTTTCCTGGTTCTCCAGCTACCTGTCTGACAGATCTCAAGCTGTCAGATGGAAGAACTCTACTTCCTCCTTCTTGCCAACACCCACCGGTGTTCCCCAGGGGTCCATCCTCGGACCCATGCTTTTCAACATTTTCATTAACAACCTTCACTCAGTCATCCCTGACACAACAGTTATCCAATATGCAGATGACTCTACCTTAGTCTGTACCGCCTCCAACCTACCTGAACTCCTTACTAAAACTCAAACAGCTTTTTCCACTACCGAAAACTGGATTCACCACAACCATCTCTCTCTCAACTCCAATAAATCCAAAATACTTCTCTTTCCTCCCTCTAGAAATTTCTCCCTTGACAGGAATGCTTTTACAGTCCTTAGCCAAAACAAATCTGCCATAGAAGTGGTCCCTTCTGCAAAACTCCTTGGCATTACCATAGATGAACACCTTAAATTTGATATCCACATCCAACAAAACATAAAGAAAACCCATCAAAAACTAGGCATGCCACTTTCTCTCCAACTCCGCAAGGCAAACTATCGCTAATACCTACCTCCTACCCCCTCTACTATATGGAGCCCCTCTACTAACTAACCTTTCCTCTTCCAACACCGCTAAACTCGAAACTTGCTATAATAAAATCTCTAAATTCGCAGCTAAATCCAAAACCTCCATTCACCACTGCCTAACCCTACAATCTCTGAACTGGCTTGAACTCTCAAACCTCCTTGACTATCTCCAACTAACCACCGCAGACAAACTAATATTCTTTCCAGAAAAATGCCCAGCCTTAACAAGCATCCTTCCCCCATACATTCCAACCAGATCTCTGAGATCTGAACACCAAAATTTAATCTCTGTCCACAAACCCAAACACCCTGCAGGCCAACTCCTTCTCTCCTTCACTATAGGCAAAAAATGGAACTCTCTCCCTCCTTTACTCAGGACCACACCTAACCCTGAAACCTTCAAAACCCTACTTTTCTCTTACCTATCCACTAAACGTAAATGTTCCTGCTTTCACCCTAGCTAAAATCTCACAATTTTACCCTTTGAGCTTTCCATACTCCTGCTCTTCTCTACACTATTACCTCTTTTCTATTCTTGAAAAAACAAACGGCTGGATCTCGACTCGGACAAAAGGTTTATTCAAAAACACAAAATCCAAACACATTAAGCGCTTTCATCTGTCAAGCAGACTTCCTCAGAATAACATAAACTGTTACTGCTCTTCTTAAATATCCAGTTTTGGCAACCATATAAACCATAATTAAACGCATATGCACTCAGCTCTGTACATTTGCAGATAGTCTGGACTATCTGCAAATGTACAGAGCTGAGTGCATATGCATTTAAATGCTTAATTATGGTTGTATGTTGGCGCCAAAACTGGATATTTAAGAAGAGCAGTAACAGTTTACGTTATTCTGAGGAAGTCTGCTTGACAGATGAAAGCGCTTAATGTGTTTGGATTTTGTGTTTTTGAATAAACCTTTTGTCCGAGTCGAGATCCAGCCGTTTGTTTTTTCAGCATCAGACAAGTTTCTACATTCTGTTGTTGCTAGTGAGTCTTTTCTATTCTCCCAACTAATCTAGCTAACTTTCTCAGACTAAACAATCTCTCTCTCTCAACTCCAAGTATTGTATATATTGTAAATATCAAGTAATTCACTGATGCTTATTGCCAGTGGCGGCTGGTGACTTCAAATCACAGGGGGGCTGCAGGAGATGCTGAATGGGCGGGGTCAAAGGGAAGGGGTGTGGTCAACCATAAAGGGGAGGAGCTATGCACAAAACCACAAAAAAACTAACTTTAATTAAATACGCTGCCCTGGGTGGCAAACCATCATTATGAAAGTCCAATCAAGACAAAAATAAGTGTAGAAGAATAAAAATATTTCAATGCATTGGCTGCATGACAGCTTACTTAATATCTAGATGGAAACAAAAGGTTGTGAGGCATGAAAAAATAAATTACTTTTTAAATACATTACTGGAATGCCAGTCAAAATCAAGTATAAGAAAAACCAGAAGCACTCAACTCAAACTACTTCTCCTTGCACTGCAGTTCTAATTATAATATATTCAGCTTTATTAAAGTACCAAGCAACATGCTGAAAGTAGAAATCTATGTGATGTCCCCACTTGTAAAAATGTTTCTTATCCAAAAAAGACCTGCTGCCTGACAACGTTTCATGGGGAAAACATGATAAAAGTAAAAAATGAAAAGCAAACAAGAAACAAGCTCAAGATACATTGCTTAAAGGATTACTGTACAGGTTATGGACCACACATGATTGGCATTCTGTTTAGTTTACGGGTAAAGCCTGTAGAGATGACTGGAAGTCTCCAACAAGTGTAATGAGCTTTTAAAATAATGGAATCCTGTCCTTTAATACCCAAGGCTTATACATTATCTAGTCAAGTATTCTCTGCATGGCAACAACAGAAAGGCTTTCAATGTTGGCAATTCTTTAACAGTATGCTTATTAAAGCTTACTTGCATCTTACGATGTCAGACAAGCTTACCTTATGGTCATTAAAGCATTGCTACTTAAACACAGAGCAACAGGCACTTTGAGTAATAAGCATAAATCAACAGTACAAAAATATGACAGAAACCAGACCATTCTGCAAAATCAAGGACAGATGAAAAGCCACTGTAGTACTTATGCAGTGTGTCCTCCCCATCCAAGGTAGATACAACTACTCCTTGCCTTGCTTGGACACATCCAGTGTCACTACATGGGGGAGTGGGGTGCAACAAGCATGTCACAATTTGAAATCTCTCTGGCTGACTGTGATGGCCCTGACACATTTGTCATACCTCTCAACTTCAAGAGCAAGAAATCTGGACAAAGCCATACACAGAAGTGGGACAAAGGCACAACAAGAAGGACAATTTTTAAATATTGCTCTAATAAACTTAGAAAGATAATAGAATAGGTCTTGCATTAGTATGAATTTTCTGAAGGGTATAAAATCTGAAACTCAAATGTCTGTCATTTTCTAACTTCAGTCTTTAGTGATTTGTCACTAATTTGCCAAAAACACAATTTTATGAAAAATGGACCAAAAATGTGATGCAAAATATAAAATAGACACACAATACAGCTTCTACCTGTCAAAGAAGGGACACTTTAATATTAGTACTGCTACCTTGAGCAGCTGACAAAATAAAAGAATCTACATGCATTTCAAGTAATCTATAACTTTGATTATTACAGTTATTTCTTAATTGTAAACCCTCCATGTTTTCTTCCAAAATTGCTATTTTGCGGAGGGATTATTAGGGGAAGAGCAACATTTTGAGCCAAAAATTGGGGACAGTTGAGAGGTTGGCTATGCCTAATTCTATAAAGCAATTTATTTGCATGTACCTCTCAACCTGTTAATGCAGTAAATCTGAACAAGGCCAAATATATTGGGGCACATATAAACAGTACTAAAAATTGCTCTTGTATAAATTGAGACAGTTGATAGAACGGCTCTTACTTTAACATGCATTTTTATGAAGGTTATGAAGTCTGAAACTTATTATTTAGTGACTTCTGGCAAATCATTTAGGAATTAAAACTACAAATTTTATGAACAACAAACCAAAAATAAGAAGCAAAATCTATTCATTCTTTGAAAATCTGGACAGTTGGGAGGTATAGTTCAGCTGGGCCTGTCTGAGTTTGCTGCCCTTCCCCTGACAAAATAATGGTTGAACTGGAGCCTCTGCAGCCATTCCAATTAACCATTACTTGGCTATTTCACTCCATTTACCATAAACACTAATGTGCATACTGCTTTACTTCAATGATTGGACTTCATTTGAAAGTTTTATTTTGTATTTTACAGCACAAACATTAAGTAATCTGTTAAACAAAGCAATGCAGTCTCACAATGAAAACTTAGCATTAAAACTTCTCTGCCCTTGAAACTCACATTCATTGAAACAGCATTGAAACCCACATTCAAAGAAAATACATTTTGCCAGTGGCAGATAAAGATTAATTTTGGGCTGTTTTCGAATCATAGGCCCCTTGCATATGAAACATACATGTGCTCTTTGATACACCTTCCTCATTGTACTAAAAATTATATTCCTTGTACAATACAGTACACTTGTTAGAGGGTGTTTTAAATTTGTTTTGAACATTTTTCCAGTAAGCAATGAAACAAAACATATGCACCCATAATGGCAAAACTGCCCAGTTGAGAACATTTATCATAAAAAGTCTACTCAGACTTCCACAGTCCACCATTATTAGTAAATATACACAATTCTACAGTCCACCATTATTAGTAAATATGCACAATTCCACAGTCCACCATTATTAGTAAATATGCACAATTCTACAGTCCACCATTATCAGTAAATATGCACAATTCTACAGTGCACCTTTATCAGTAAATATGCACAATTCTACAGTCCATATTCAGTGAATTCAGTTCTTGCCATAGCTGTCAACCTTAGCACAAAAACCTGGACGAAGCCAATAATGGGGAATACAGTCCCAAAAATAGGGACAAATTTAAAATATTCATCTTATAAACTTAGAAAATTGCTAGAAAAAAGGTTGTGCTACTATGTATTCTGAAGAACATGAAGTTTGAAATTCAAATGCCGGTCAATTCTACTGCGGACAGAACAAAACAATTTTCAGCAGAGACGAGGGATTAATACTGCAGACACGCCTTTGTAAAATGGCAGGGCATCAGAGCAAATCCACACAAACACAGGCAGGAGATGCAGACTCCAAACAGAAGCCACCCCAACCAAGAATCAAACCAGAAAACCTATAGCTGTGAGGCAACAATACTACCACCGCACCATCAATTATGCAAGGAATTAAACATTCAGAAACCTGAAGTCTGAAATTCAAATGCCTGTCAATTTTACTGCGGACAGAACAAAACCAATTTTCAGCCGGGATTAAAACTGCAGACACGTCTTTGTAAAATGGCAGGGCACCAGAGCAAATCCACACAAACACATGGAGGAGATGCAGACTCCACACAGAAGCCACCCCAACCAAGAATCAAACTAGAAAACCTATAGCTGTGAGGCAACAATACTACCACTGCACCATCAAATCTGCAAGGAATTAAACATTCAGAAACCTGAAGTCTGAAATTCAAATGCCTGTCAATTTTACTGCGGACAGAACAAAAACAATTTTCAGCAGAGATGCAGGGATTAATACTGCAGACACGTCTTTGCAAAATGGCAGGGCACCAGAGCAAATCCACACAAATACAGGGAGGAGATGCAGACAGAAGCCACCCCAACCAAGAATCAAACCAGAAAACCTATAGTTGTGAGGTAACAATACTATCACTGCACCATCAATTATACAAGGAATTAAACATTCAGAAACCTGAAGTCTGAAATTCAAATGCCTGTCAATTTTACTGCGGACAGAACAAAACAATTTTCAGCAGAGACAGGGATTAAAACTGCAGACACATCTTTGTAAAATGGCAGGGCACCAGAGCAAATCCACACAAACACAGGCAGGAGATGCAGACTCCAAACAGAAGCCACCCCAACCAAGAATCAAACCAGAAAACCTATAGCTGTGAGGCAACAATACTACCACCGCACCATCAATTATGCAAGGAATTAAACATTCAGAAACCTGAAGTCTGAAATTCAAATGCCTGTCAATTTTACTGCAGACAGAACAAAACCAATTTTCAGCAGGGATTAAAACTGCAGACACGTCTTTGTAAAATGGCAGGGCACCAGAGCAAATCCACACAAACACATGGAGGAGATGCAGACTCCACACAGAAGCCACCCCAACCAAGAATCAAACCAGAAAACCTACAGCTGTGAGGCAACAATACTACCACTGCACCATCAAATCTGCAAGGAATTAAACATTCAGAAACCTGAAGTCTGAAATTCAAATGCCTGTCAATTTTACTGCGGACAGAACAAAAACAATTTTCAGCAGAGATGCAGGGATTAATACTGCAGACACGTCTTTGTAAAATGGCAGGGCACCAGAGCAAATCCACACAAATACAGGGAGGAGATGCAGACAGAAGCCACCCCAACCAAGAATCAAACCAGAAAACCTATAGTTGTGAGGTAACAATACTATCACTGCACCATCAATTATACAAGGAGTTAAACATTCAGAAACCTGAAGTCTGAAATTCAAATGCCTGTCAATTTTACTGCGGACAGAACAAAACAATTTTCAGCAGAGACGAGGGATTAAAACTGCAGACACATCTTTGTAAAATGGCAGGGCACCAGAGCAAATCCACACAAACACAGGCAGGAGATGCAGACTCCAAACAGAAGCCACCCCAACCAAGAATCAAACCAGAAAACCTATAGCTGTGAGGCAACAATACTACCACCGCACCATCAATTATGCAAGGAATTAAACATTCAGAAACCTGAAGTCTGAAATTCAAATGCCTGTCAATTTTACTGCGGACAGAACAAAACCAATTTTCAGCAGGGATTACAACTGCAGACACGTCTTTGTAAAATGGCAGGGCACCAGAGCAAATCCACACAAACACATGGAGGAGATGCAGACTCCACACAGAAGCCACCCCAACCAAGAATCAAACCAGAAAACCTATAGCTGTGAGGCAACAATACTACCACTGCACCATCAAATACGCAAGGAATTAAACATTCAGAAACCCTTAAGTCTGAAATTCAAATGCCTATCAATTTTATTTAACATTTTTTAATCAGGACAGTCTGACTTGGAACAAATAAATTTTCAGCAGAGGCCCAGGAAGAAATAATGCAGACATGTCTTTGTAACATGGGAGGGCACAAAAGCAAACCCACACAAACACAGGGAGAAGATACAGACCCCACAAAGAAGGAACCCCAGCCAAGAATCAAACCCAAGAACCTGCAGCTGTGAGGCAACAATGCTACTACTACACCATCAAATATCAAGCATTGCAACATTTACAAACCACAGATATTATGAGGAACAGATCAGATCGAATATGAGGTAAAAATCTGAAATTTTTTTACAAATGGTGGTGGGTAGGGAACTCAAGTCTTTAACACCTGCATACAGGGTACAGGGTTCAAGCCTGAGGCATTCCCTACCACACCACCATAAGCACCTGGGGCATTTTCACACACACACACACACACACACTCTCCAGTAAAGCACAAGCACCATACACAAATAAAAAGAAAAAGCACAAACTCAAGAAAAATAAACATTGTAAATTGAAAGGCACCTTACCTGCATGAATACATCCAGAGTTAACGTCCGTACATACATCCTTCCCGCGCAATACTGAAGACCCGCGAGATCCACATGCTCCTTCCCGACGAGATCCCTAAGGCACTGTCCCGAGTCCCTGCTGCTCCTCTTGCAGTCCGGACGCGTCCCATAATCCTGGCGGGTCTGTGCACTGTAAAAGTGCACAGACGCTCCTTGTGTCCCCCTATGGGGACGGCCGGGCTGCCTTGAGCATGCGCATAGACCGATAAGCCGGGACTCGGTCTATGCGCATGCGCGAAGTCCGCGAATTTTAAAAAAATATTTTTTTTTATTTTTCATTTGTTTTTCTTTCTTTTTTTATTTTTGAGGGGGCTGCAGTCCGGCAGCCCTATGCCACGAGCCGCCCCTGCTTATTGCCCAATGAGTCTAAACTTACTGTTCTGAATGTAAATACCTACTAGCTGTTCTACCTAGATCAAAATTGCATTTCAATGTTATTCTATCCACCTGTACC
Source organism: Protopterus annectens (assembly GCF_019279795.1). NCBI lineage: Eukaryota > Metazoa > Chordata > Ceratodontiformes > Protopteridae > Protopterus > Protopterus annectens. Next base: position 1,387,454,609 of record NC_056731.1, read on the forward strand.
TGACTGCATGACCTCATATATGTATTTAGTAACACATTATGTAACCTTCGTAACCATGCTTGTATGTATTTCCATTGCATTATGCAAACCTTTGTAACCATATTGCTTATTGGAGCTTTTCTCCCCGGGCCTCCACTGAAAATGGGCACACCTCTGGCCCAGTGGACTTCCCCGGTAATCAAACTGAAATAAATAAATAAATGTCTTTACAGATAGCCCCCTAGATTCAGCAAGCCCTGCATGGTGTGCAGGACTAGTGCAGGAGCTCCAGCAGGCAATATGTCTACCATGTGATCCAGGAATAAGCTGTAGGGATGTGCTTGAGTGCTCCTGCACTAATCCTGCACGGACTTAGCACCTGTATGCAAATTACCCCATTTGCATGTGAAATCCATGCAAATGAGGTGAATTTGTGATCCAGGAAGCTGGCAGCCGGCTGTGCAGGACTAGTACTAATCTGCAGAAATGTACTCGGTTAGTAATCGAGTACATTTCTGCAAACTACAAAATGGAGCCATGACAGCTCTAAATAAAAGGTGAATATTATGTTGAAAGTATGCCAATGGCTAAATATATGTCCAATGGCATGGAAAACAGTTAAAAAAAAAAAGGAACTTTTATTTTTTTTTGCCAATTTCGGCTGTTTAGGCATAGGGCAGCGGTGCACAAATGGGATCGGGTGAAAAATAAAAAAACTAAAATAAGTATTCTAACCAAAATCACTATTTTGCCATTATACTCAATGGCAGACAGAAGACAACATGGCCAGTGAATAGTGGTTTCTAAGGGAGGAGGCTCATTGTGGGACCCGTAACTATGCACCAGCAGGCAATCCTATGCAAATGAGGGGAATGATACTGCATCCCAGATTTCCCCTCAGTGCTAGTCAGCACCCAACAGTGTAAGAGCAGGAATAGCTTGGTGCAAGCCTAGGAGTTAGCTGACATCATAGGGGTGTGTGTCAGGCATACAATAAGTGAATTGGAGCCCTGTGGCTTGGGTTTGTTCTTAGCTTAGCTGAGCTAAGTAAGGGGGTGGATCTGAGGCTGCCTAACACTCTTTACATTGCCTAAGCAGGTTTTAAAGGGAAAAAAAAAGTAAACCAGGAAATAGCAGCTCTGTGCACATTTGAGCACTGTGTTTGCGTGGCGCACACCTGGGCTTAAACAGGAAGGCAATGGGAAGGGAAAACAGCAGTAGAAAGTTAATCTAGGAGAACTAGCATAGCTGGCAGGTGAAATGTATCAGAATCAGCCAATTACACCGGTAGCAGACCAGCCCAGCCCAGAACACTACTATAAACTATGCAAACACCTTTCCCTCTGTTTTTTCCCACATACTCTACACCACCTGTGTATACACGTGGGGGAATTTTAACAAACAAAAACAACAAAATAATAGGGGCTGCAATAGCTAAAGTACATCAACATGTGGAAGATGAGAATGCTGTTGACCAACCCACAGTGAGGAAGCAGAGAAGAGTGTACAGACCCAGGGTAACCTATCAGGGGCTACATGAGCTGGAGATAGTGGAGCACTATAGGGTGGACAGGGACCTCCTACAGCAAATTGTTGAGCTGTGCCGGCCATGCCTCACACACACAACTAACAGAGAGGAACCCATCCCAGTGGATACCAAGGTATGTGTAGGCCTTAGAACAATAGCTACAGGCACCTTCCAAAGACCAACTGGGGATATCATGAGGATCTCAGAGGCATCAGCATCCAGGGTACTCCACCAGTTCCTGGATGTCATGTCATCACATTCCGATGTATATTTCCTCAACACCCGTGAGGCATTGGCCAGCAATATGCATCTCTTCCACCAATTAGCAGAATACCCTGAGGTAGTGGGTGCTATAGACTGCACAGACATATGCATCAAAACACCAGCCAGTGAGCATGGTACGGTCTACATTAACCACAAGGGCTTCCCCCCCCATCAACTGCCAGGTTATGTGCGATGCCCGGAGCATAATAATAAATGTGTGTGCTGGCTGCCCTGGAAGCTATCACGATTCCCACAACTGGCATCTGATGCAGCTGTACCAGAGATTTACTAGTGGGGACATCCCTTATGGTCACCTGGAACCATGGCTGATGACACTCATCAGAAATGCACACACACCCAAACAAGAACTCCATAATGAGGCACACTCACAGACCAGAATTGCAATAGAGCATGTGTTTGGGATGCTCACATCATGGTTCCGGTGCCTGGACACATCCGGTGGAGCCTTGCAGAACTCCCCAGCTACATGTACTCAAATTGTCATCCTATGTGCCATGCTACACAATATGACCCTGTGGAAACAGCTGCAGCAGGAACAGCATAGCGCAGGGCCACACAGCCCCCCACCATTGCCAAGGCCTGCACAGGCACAGAGTGACTCAGAGGAGGAACAACCTGAGCCTGCCCCAGTAGGTGCAAGGAGGCATGCCCAGTATGCTCTGGCCTTGGCAAAAAGGCAACGCATAGCACATATACTGACACAGGAGTAACCCAGGGAATGACACCTCTCTCTGCCTCGCACATACAGTAAAAGGGATGCCAAACATGACACTACCTGTGCTCAACCATGTATAGGGAGTGTACTATGTGCATTCAACATAGGCAGCCCTCCAGCACCATTTCAATACTGGCACACCCACAAGGTAAGTCACTCTCCTTACCAATTGCCGTATGGAGTAGTATGTGTTGTTACTTGTATCTATGGTAGGGATGTGAGCATGCAAGGGAATCGGGTGGCTGAATGGGATGCCAGCAGATAGTAGACACCAATAGTGGAAGCATGAAATCTGTAACAAATACTGGTGTCACCATAGTAGCCAGTACTACACATGGTACCAAAACCCACTGCAGGGAATGTGCTGGGCCACATTTGTGGCCATATGACACACACATGCCAGTCAGGGAGGTTCACATATCCAACAACAGTCCAAGCCAACAAGACAGGTGTAGACAAACATAAACAAAGGCTGTGCTAAGGCATCTGAATGATGGCTATCGGTAACCTCCCTTCCCCAGGCCTACAGAGATAGACTACAGCAGGTCAGGCAGTAGGATGTTAGTTCTGAAGGGTAGGAAGTCAGAAACTGATATGTAGGTCAATCAAACCTAAGAGCTTTAGTACACTGATATGCCTCTAGTAAGCATGATAGGTTAGAATACAGAACGAAGTGGAGTACCTGACATACCAGTACAGTTATAGCAAATGTGTACAAGTGGCAGGTGTGCCCCCAATCCTATGTAGAAATTTAGAAACAGTCAAGTGTGCCCCCTCCCCCAATCCTGTGTAGAAATGTAGAAACAGTCAGGTGTGCCCCCTCCCAAATCCTGTGTAGAAATGTAGAAACAGTCAGATGTGACCCCCCCCCCCTGAATCCTGTGTAGAAATGTAGAAACAGTCAGGTGAGCCACCAATTACTGTGTAGAAATGTAGAAACAGTCAGTTGTGCCCCTCCCCCAATCCTATGTAGAAATGTAGAAACAGTCAGGTGTTCCCCACCCCCATTCCTATGTAGAAATGTAGTAACAGTCTGTTGTGCCCCCCCCCAATCTGATGTACACACATTGTTACAGTCAGATGTGCCCCCAATCCTATGCAGAAATGTAGTAACAGTCAGGTGTGCCCCCCTCCAGTCCAATGTAGACATTTAGTAAAATGTGTTTGCAGGTATAATACCACTGGAGCACAGATGACCTGAGGTGGCCAAGGTAGCAGGATAGATTGTAACATTTGTACAATATGCAGGTATGCGTGTGTTAGGTGGTCAATAGGTATGCATGTTGAGGTTTGACCTGGAGGCCGTTGCCCACTACTGCCGATGACAGGACCAAGTCCTCACAACTGCAGTGCCAAAGTCAATGCTCCCCAGTATAGCACATGATAGCAGTAAGCCCTTGTAAATGTATGGCGGTAATATGTGTCACCATCTGAAAGATGGACATGTCATGGCTTTTGGGCTACATATACAAGCAGTACACAGAGAAAAGTATCCTAGACATACAGTATATAATGCGTAACCATGAAATGGACACACCCTTGGAATTGTACATACAGGTATGCATCACATTATCTGGGCTTGTAGTAGGGAATACTGATGTTGTTTGGCCGAACACTTGCAGATCACAAAGGTGATAGGACTGATGTATTGGGAAATGGCTGATGTCCCTGCACAAGCCAGCATAACTGGAATGCCCCATGCATATCTGTGAGTCAGATGCAAGTAGTGTACATAGCACACGTGCACCCAGCTCACCCAAATACCACCCACAGGTACCTCTCCAGTCTTATCCCTGCTGTTGGGCATGGGTACAATATGAACCCCACCTGTGTATGACAATAGTGAAAGAATGCAGCATGCAGTGCAGGTGTCCCATGCAGGTGTGTCCCTAGCGGTAAACAGCACCCTGCCAGCATCCACATATCCTGATCAATACTGATAGAAAGTATTGGCATGAACATCTAGCACACCTACCCTGTCACCCCAGGGGAATATACTGTATGGCAGTCTGGGACTGTAGGACTGACAGAGTACAATGGCCTGCTACAACTGGCCTGCATCACCACCAAATGGCCTACAGGCCTCTGCCAATGGCCTTCATCTCACCCGCACTGCCAATGTATGTTATGTCATGGACACTCAACAACATAACACACTCCACATAAGCCATATGCAAGGCCTTGTGGACAAACCACAGTAACATGTCCACCATGTCCCACTGCATGAACTGTGTACCAACACCAAAACACAGCTGTGATGAGGTGATAACTATAGGGAAAGTATCAGAGAATGTATGCATAATGTATGGAAGAGGATAGAATAATAGAGGTGGGGGGTGGGAGCATGGACAGCATGGCATGTGCAAAGTCCGATACATGGCCATGTGCACATACTATCCCTGGGTGGAAACACAATAATGGTGGCTACAAACCTGCCCATACACCACGATAGGGGTAATGTCCTGACTTATGACCCCTGCCTCTGGAGAACCTGTGTGAATCTGTACAGCTGTGAGGTATTGCCACAGCAAGATAAGCCCATACTGTCATGTCGATGGATGTACAAGTATGGGATACTCTGCCATCACTGTACCAAGGTGCTGAACTGGATACACAGACCCAGCTGCATGGGTTTGCAGCTCCCCCTCCAGAATGGCATAACATTCCATGAATATGTAGGCATTTGACCACAATACTGGATACAGCTGCATTCACCCTGTGTTCCCTAGGACATCACTATGAGCAAAAATGTCCACCTGACAGTACTTGAGGACATAAAACATCACAGTGTATAACAGTACACATGTCTGAATATCTCAGCTAACACCAGTACCATGTAGCTGAAGTAGCACAGACATAATCACCTACAGTACACACACTCCCTTGCACAGATTGACCCCATATTTCCAACTGATCTACAGATATTCTGCAGACACAGTTTGTTAGCTGTAGGTGTAGAACACAAAGATCTGCACTGGAGTACAAACTACCTGGAATGGATTCACACAATCAATACAGAAAGGTATACTGGGCATGCTCACACACTTAGAGAAATAAAGGCAATGTCAGACAACAACATACTGAAAGGTCATACGGGGCATGCTCACACACAAACAAATGAAGCCCATGTCTGCCAACAACAGTGGACCATACATATATGTAAGTTGCAGATGTTAGTGCATACACTCCTCAGTATGCACCAGTCATGCTTTGCACACACATTGGATAGGAGTACACACATATATCCAAGGACAACACACAATAATATGCCAAAAGTACACATACATAGATGTGTGGAAGAGAGTGACAGTGACAAAGAGCCTTCCATCATGTAGCCTGTCCCACCCATCATGCAGCCAAATGGCTACAACCACATGATGTGTAAATATCACTCACTGTAGAAATTAGCCACTGGTATCCCTCAGCATTAAATACTCTGTGGTGCAAGTGCTAGCTGTGCAACATGACTGTACAAGGCAGTAATCATATGGCAGTTGTATACACGTACCTGTGGAATATAAACCTACATGTGCCTGAGTATGGTGTGTCTACCACTAGATGAAAGGATGGCCCATGCACACACACTGCCCTCTCCATAGCCCTACTATGACAAGCCTGCTGATGTCATTCAGTTTGAAATACACCTTTGGGAAAGGAGTTGCCCAGTAATCTCTGTGGCGTGTCCTCTAACTTCATAATGCTGTAGTGTGATAAACTCGTTAGGTAGGAGTGCTAATCCCAGACATAGCAACTATTTGTGTGTGTGTGTGTGTGTGTGTGTGTGTGTGTGTGTGTGTGTTTGTGTGTGTTTGTGTGTGATTGTCTCTGTCTGTGTAGGGAGTAATGCATTTTAGTTTAGTCACAATCACTACAATTCAAATGTCCTGCTTTGGCAAGCCTGCTGATGCCATTCACTTTGAAATACACCTTTGGGAAAGAAGTAGCCCAGCAATTTCTGTGGTGCATCCTATAACAGTGTAATGCTGTAGTATGATATAGTAGTTTGGAAGGGGTTCTATTCCCAGACATGGCAAGTGTGGATGTTTGTGTGTGTGTTTCTTTGCCTGTGTAGGGTGCAATGCTTTTGAGGCCATTCACAGTCACTACAACCTCCACTGACCTTCTTTGGCAAACCTGCTGATGTAATTCCCAGTGAAATACACCTTTGGGGAAGGAGTACTCCAGTAATCTCCATGGTGCATCCTGTAACTGTGCCATGCTGTAGTGTGATAAACTAGTTAGGTATGACTTCTAATCCCAGACATGGCAAGTGTGTGTGTGTTTGTAATTCATATCCTGTGTGGAGGTGGCTGTGACTGTGTAACAACTGGACTAATTGTGGAGTGGGTTTGGCAAATTTCTTATATGGTGGCCCTATTATATGTCACAATGTCCACCTTACAAGGATAACAGATGTGAAATAGCCGAGAGGCTGGGGAGCCAATCCATACCCCTACATGTGACATCAAGGCCTGGTGAACAGTTAGCAATCCTTGTATTACCCAGAGAACACTCTCAACCCATGTCTCATACACACACTTGCCAAGGCAACAACTGCTATGTTGGTAGTAGCCTGCATATTGCCCACAGATAGTAACCATGGTGTGATTGCAATGGTCTACAGAGGGCATGGTACTCTGTTCTTCAGTACAATAGGCATGTAGATGCATACAGTGCGCCTTCACTATGTTCCCCACTGGACGCCTGCAACACCTGTGCTGCCATCAAATGTGACACACAAAGGACATACCACACCTTAAACACATGCCCTGTATGGACAGAAGCCACTGACACCAGGGAATACCTGTAGCATGCTATCAATGTAGGTGCAGGGTCAACCTGCTGTCTATTACCAGTAACCATCACATGAGGCCAGGACTGGCACATCTGATGATAACAATATGTTTACACAACATAGGCCAGACACCCCAGGTACAGTTTCACATTTCACTGTACATGCATTTGGGACATGTGCACATCCCAGACATCATCCATGTCATGGACTAAAGAACACATACATGGCAAGCATTGCACAGCAATGGCCACACACAATAAATACCCAGGTGACTGGATGGTGAATACAGTACCGACCTGTGTGGGCCAATCCAGACACTACACCCCTGAGCCACACTGCAGACCATTGTCATGTGGCCTGATGTCAAGTTTTACCCTCCATCTAGCCTTGCATAGCCTTCTGGCACAGTCAACTACTACACACCCGTGAAGAAATGCACCAATGCATGTCAGTACTGGCACTTTGTGTCTGTGTGTGTGGTGTATGATGCTTTCCACCACATTCACTCTCATTATAACTCTCATTGGCATACTGAAGCATGCTGTCTGATGTCAGACACCTTCACATAACCTTTTTACATATAACCTCCGGATAACCCCTGTGGTGCATGTGATACCTGTGCATTACTGTATTGTGGCAAACTAACTAGTTAGGAAGTGTATTCCTGAACCTGCCAAGTGAGTCTATGTGTGTGAGTCCCTGAGAGAGTGTGGCTGTGTTGACGCTGACACCTGTTCATGTGGACAGGCATGTGTACTACACCTACTGTATCGCTACCATATCACGGTTGCTGATGTAACTCACCATGACATATACGTTTGGACAGCTATGTGGCACATGCAATAACTGCATAGACGTGTGATAGCAATACACAGTCAGTCAGGGATTTGAAACCCTGTACTGGTAGGTGTGTGACACAGACATGCTTGGGATTTACTCTCCCACCCCCTCCCTGACTTACTCTGTCTCTGTCTACATCATTCCCTTTCTGGTGGATGTGGAGAACTACACCTGGTTTGCTTAGGCAGCAGCTTGTGTTTTGTAAGTGATGCTCATGATCAGCTGATGGCTTCTGCATGAATTGCAGCCCTCCTCTAGCTGACTGCATGTGGAACAGCTGTGGTAACATGCCCATAATCAATTGCATGGAAACACACTGCCCACCTTATATATGCATTATGTTTCTTTCGTCGAATGGTGCTTTGGTCAACATCTGTTTAATCAACAGAGACATATGATTTTCAGAGTTGGTGAATTTGCCATTTCCTTAAGAACTGTGTGATCTCACAGTTAGTATATAAAATTAGCAGGGGTGGGAGTGAAGAGGGGGCTTTGCAAACAAACTTTCAAGAGCAATTTCCTGGACTACACTAGCCAGAACCCCCAGTTCATGCAGGCCAATGTTGTTGAAGGACAACTAGTAAGACTCTCACGTATCATCAGCAATGATGCTGACTTCCAGACTGAATACTGGTTTCTCCAGCAATTGTTTCTGGACAGGCCCTACCCCAGAAACCTACTAGAATAAATAACCCAGGAGTTAAGCCAAGACAGATATACTAAATTTGCACCCATCCTTAGATACGGCTTTGCTGCAAAGAGCCAGGCTGCTACCTCTAAGGACTTCCTCTCCAGCTTCCCCCTACCTATCAGCTTGGACATGTACCCCATCAGGGACATTCTATCCAAGTACTGGTGCCTGATCAAAAGTGACAGTGGGCTCCACTTTGCCTTCAGTGACAAACCTGCGTTCTCATTCAGAAAGACCAGGAGCATCTGCTCTACTTTACAATGAGCAGAAACCCTGGTCCTAGACCCAACGGATGCCAGTTTCCCATCCCAGGTACGCATACACCCCTGCCGCAAATGCATGGCTTGCAAGCACATTCTCACCTGCACATGCTTTACTTTCAAACACTGCAACCATATAGTGCACCTCTCAGATTTTTTCAGTTGTTAACTCATGAAATGTAGTTTATGTAGAGATTTGCATTCAGTGCACTGCCTTCTACATTGGAAAGACATCCAGACTTTCTGATCGCATCAAGGAACACATTACAGCAATCAGGCACAGGGATTTTAGGAATGCTAAATAAAAAGAAAAGTGGTTCCACGTGGCAGGAAATTCTTGAAGAAGAAATTTATTGCAAAAAGTAAGCACTTTCGCAAATAACATTCGCTTCTTCAGACTGTTTAAAAAGGCTACATACTGGGCATTTATAAGGGAGTGCATTATGTAGCCTTTTTAAACAGTCTGAAGAATGAATGTTATTCAGGAAGTGCTTACTTTTTGCAATAAATTTCTTCTGCAAGAATTTCTTGCTGTGTGGAACCACTTTTGTTTTTATTTTACTATTACTGATTTACTCCAGTTGGTTCCCCTGTCTACTCAGAGGCTTGTTGTTTCTATTTCAGGAATGCTGTCTGAAAACACAGTACTACTTGCTCTGACTTCTCTGGATTCACATTTCTAGTACTTGATAGAATAAAGAATTGTTTTAGGACATGAACACTCTCCTAGAAATTAAAAAAACTGAAACTGGTACTCTTACTTAACGCTGCTCTAGGTCTGAAAGAAAGTTTGAATATCAAGTGTGAAATGCGAGGTTAGGTGGTACAAATAAATACGAGCACCACCTGCAGTCACTCCATGTTTTATTGTATGCTACACTGTAACTCTAGCTATTACCTCAAGTATTCTTGTTAATCCTTTGTTCCAGTCAATGCTTTCTTTCAGATTTTGGCAGGTCATTACTAATTTTGCTGATTGGTCCATGTGCGCTATTTAATTACACTACAGCTAGTATTACACTTGATTTTCTGATGAAGTTTTATTTATTAAAGTATGAAAGCATTAACAAATTATCTGTTCAGCCTCTATGTTCATTGTTCTAAACAGGAATTTGTGAAACTTAGTAATATATGTATATATGGGTCTACTTCATTTCACCAAAATCCCATTTCACTAGAATTCATTTCACTGAGAACAAATCATCTAAAGTTCACAACAGTGAAAACTTCATTTCACTGAACCTCATTTCACTGACTGCTTACAATGCTACATTTCACAAGACTAAATGGGACACCAAAGACAAACAAACTCCCAGAAGTAAAGCCTACCTCCTTCCACAACTTAAAAACTACTTATTTATCCTCTTAACAAAAACCAGACAATATAAAACCAAACTAAGTGGGGGCTACACCGCCCCACCTCCCAATGCAGGGGCCTGTGCTCCCCACCCACCCCCACTAACTATATCTATATATATATATATATATATATATATATATATATATATATATATATACTAACTCCAGGTCACACTACAGTGGGGATGAGGGCATATACCCTTTACTTGCCTCACAGTACTCTACACACTACCACATTAAATCTACAGCTTACAATTCAGTGAAATAAGATTCGGTGAAATGAATTTTCAGTAATTTGAACTTTAGGTGATTTGGTCTAGGTGAAATGAAAGCCAGTGAAATGGGATTTCAGTGAAATGAAGTAGATTCCTATATATATATATATATATATATATCTATATATATATATATATATATATTTTTTTTTTTTGCTGAGTATCTATAAAGATGAATAGTAGTGAACTATCAGGTTACATATTCGCTCTTGTATTCAAGAGATGCCTGAAGATCAAGAGTTTTTCAGTTTTGTACTCACTGTCTTCCTGATTTTCAGTTGCCACCAGCTCCCCTTGTTATTCATAGGGACTATTGCATCTGCCCTAGCCTTCCCCCAGGCTCAACCCAATCCATGTCCAGGGCTGGTGAGAAGACTGAAGAATCTCGAGCAGCATCATACTACTGCTAAGACGTATGCAGTAACTTATGTCCCTTCACGTCAACCTTGCAGGTCCATGATCGCTGCCCTTGGGAGCTGCATGCACTCTCATATAGTATGCAATAACTCATGTCCCTTTGTGGCAACCTTGCAGGTCCATGATCATTGCCCTTGATAGCTGTATGCACTCTTATATAGTATGCAGTAACTAATGTCCCTTCATGGCAACCTCTCAGGTCCATGATCACTGCCTTTGGGAGCTGCATGCACTCTTATATAGCATGCAGTATCTCATGTCCCTTAGTGACAACCTTGCAGGTCCATGATCACTGCCCTTGGGAGCTGCATGCACTCTTATATAGCATGCAGTAACTCATGTCCCTTAGTGACAACCTTGCAGGTCCATGATCACTGCCCTTGGGAGCTGCATGCACTCTTATATAGCATGCAGTATCTCATGTCCCTTAGTGACAACCTTGCAGGTCCATGATCGCTGCCCTTGGGAGGTGCATGCATTCTCATATAGTATGCAATAACTCATGTCCCTTCGGAGTAACCTTGAAGGTCCGTGATCACTGTCCTTGGGTGTTGCATGCACTGTGACACATATGATCAACTTCCTGACTAAGCAACGTGGCCCTCATACAGCAAAGATCTCATCAGGTTTACAAGTTGCTTATTGCAGCAAGATTAAGGTACCTGTTTTCCCTCAGGATGAGTGAGCCAACCATCGCCACACAAACTTATCCTCCCCTTGTGGTTCCTCCAAAGCACCTACTGCTAATGAAACATGGATCACTCGGGGCACAATAAGAGCTTTATCCCTTTTTGCCACAGGGTGCAGACATTTACCATGTTTTTCTGACAGTATAACATTGGTTAAAATTCCTAACAGTTTTGCTGTCATGCAGAGCATGATAAAAGATACAATGCTTCAATGTCATCATGTGTGTGTTTTGCAATATGTGGTAGCTCATGTGGGTGTTAAAGGTGATAATCATTTATTATCTGCAGATTTATGGATTATAAAAAAAAATAGTGTGTGAATTTTTGCATTTAGCTATTGAAAAACCTCAGATACCGCCTTTTCTAATTTCATTATATATCTGATTATGTTGTAAAATATTAATGCTGAATATCAGTTGCACTAATGAATGAAGTCTGAATGTAAACAAATCTTGCCTTTTTTACTATCATTATTTTTACATGAATAAGCATGGATATGTCAGACATGTTTGCTTTCCCATTCATATCCATATGCACATATGATCAAGAAGAAAAAAAAAACAAATGGCTCATTTGTTGGCCTGGTGAGAAGCTATAAAGTAAGGTGAGACAGGTTGTTTTATTAACCTAAACATCGCCTTTAAAAGATAGGCATACTTAGAGAAAGCACATGTAAATTTAGTTCAAGAAATCTGAAACTACGAAATATTGAAGTTCAGTTTTGGTGCTGCGGTAGCGTTGTCGCCTCACAGTTAGACGTTGCCCGTTTGATTCTCAGTTAGAGCATCTTCTGTGTGGCGAAATGCATGAATGGGTGTTCCTTCGTTGAAGGTTGTGCATTAGGCCTGGCAAGCCAGCACGTAAAAATCTACTGCCAATCATTAGCGGACCGGAGTTCTGCTGTGGCGACCCCTAACCGGGAAAAGCCAAAAGACACAACAACAACAACAACTTTTAACAAAGATGTACATGCATGCTCATTCAAGTCCCAACATCAGACATTAAGTAGTGTACTTCTTTCTCAATTAGCTCTTACTAAGGGATACATGCAGATGATGCAGATATATTAATTAGTGAGCCTCACTTGGTCAATTAGTGCTTTAACAAAAATGTTTCAATATTACAAAAGAGAACACATTGATTAAAATAGATTTATTGTTCTTTTATTTGTTTAATAATGAACTCCATGGCCTGGAACTATGCATATCTATGCACCCCTGTCCTCCGCCAGGTAATTAGAATAAATTAACAAAGGAGACAGCTGAGGTTTTTCAAGCACATCCAGATAACTGCACTGCACCTTTGTGAAACAGCAGTAAATGAAGGAAGGAAGGAAACCAGACATAGCTGCATAAATATTATTCTGCAATTATGATGTAGACATACCAAGGTATGAGATGCTAGGAGACAAGAATACACAAGTGCTGGTAGTGATGTAAAGAATAGACATGCTGCATTACCAAATATTTTTCTTTCTATTTTTTTCTTTCTTTCTTTCTAATAATGCTCAGATCTGATCATTAAATGCATGCAGCTAAAGGAATCAGTTCAATCTGTGCAACTTACATTGTTAATAATTGACATGAAAAAAATGTATAGGTCCTGTATCACTTTCTCCATTAAAGGTCCAGAAGAATTTATGCAAATATTTATCCTGGGTATAGTGGAATGGCAGTTATACTTGTAATATGTCATCAATTCTCTTCAATCAAATGAAACGTTCATCTACCTCAAACGCACTAAAAGGCATTTTTATCTACCTCAAATCAGTGGCTGAGCTCAGTTAATGATATCAGTAGATATGTCAAATTCTGTAACATATTATTTTAAAAAGAAAAAAAAAAGAAGAAGCAATGAGCCATGATAACTGTACTATTGTCGCATTTAGTATGTTCGCCCTGTCAGACATTTGAGTCTCAACAGTGCTAGTCCCAAAACTAAGGAACATTTAATGTGATTCTAATAAAATAATGTAAACTGCAAAAGTCACTGCCACATATCAAAGACATTATTGTGGGGATTAAAGCTGCTCTGCACCTTTGATTTATGTGGATGCACCTCTCCACATACCCACAAGTTATATATACCGACTGCAAAATCCAATATTGCTCAGGGAAAAGGGAAATCTCCAAGGTTCTTCAGGTTAAGACTTAATATACATTTGTCCATAAACACATATCCATTTGTGCAGTTCCATGGAACTCACTTACATCCTCAAACTTACAATGAGAACACCACAGTATGTATTATAATATTAGTGGGTGAGATGATGGAATTCCTTTAAATAATCAATAATTGCTGTATTTTTTTCTATTGTAGTACTTATATATATTCCTTCTATTTCATGGTTCACATTTTTTGATTGTGAGGACTCAGTGTTTCTGGGATGTCTGCTGTAGATCCATTTGCATTTTACCACTGACTAATAAATGTACTTTTGTCTAGCTCTGCAAAAGTAAGATTATGGCATGATGAGCTATGTATCATAACACTGAGACCTGAAATGGCAAATCCTGCAACTACCAGAAATAACCCGTGAGTCAGAAGAAAAGTGTAGATCTTCAAATAAACTGCATTGCTATTGAAGTTTCTAGCAAGAATGTGTACCAGGAGATATATTTATGGATACAGATACAGATATAGGTATAGCTATTTTCTTTTTGCACGTTTGGTCCTGCTTTTTCAAAGACTGATATTGCAGACTTTCCACTTTCAGTGTTAACCCATATTCGAGGTCAATGTAGGGTGTCACTGGAAAGTCTGTCAACATGATACAGAACAATAGATGCTCAAATTCAAAGGAAATGGGATCATTAATGGACTCGATGAGGAAGGTTTGAATGAAGCAACATTTAGAAAGCAAACAGGAACATAAATAATTCATTTAGTGGTTACACAGTTTACTAAGGAAGGGTGAAATTAGAAAAAGCTACTATCAAAGACCTTTGTGCTTAATGAGACAGCTGTGTGGGAGATGCATGTGACTGATAAAATGCATACATTGGTTTCATTTACTTTAATCTGTGTAAGATGCTCATGGTTTTAAAGATGGTCTGTTTTCCTGCAGGAACATTATTAAGTCCTGGTTAAATACAGTGCATGAGTCTGACTCTCCTGTCCTATGATTTTTTTTTTCTAGTTTTGGCTTTGAGAAGTACAGCTGCAGACATGTAAGCTGCCTGGACTTACTTCAACTATTTTTTAATTATTTTATTTTATTTTGCATCTGGTTACTGGGTATAGCATAGTGTGTCTGTGTTTGAGTCTGTGCGTGTGTGTGTGTGTGTGTGTGTGTGTGTGTGTGTGTGTGTGTGTGTGTGTGTGTGTGTGTGTGTGTTGTACCTTTAAGAAGCATTTTAAGGACTGCACATGCATATAAATCGAAAGTACATGACAGCTTCAGTGCCATTTTGAGAGAGCAGCCAGACAGTGAGCATGCATGAATGTGATAGCTAGTTTGTTTACAAGTTTATCTAAGTTAAAGTTATTAAGTCTCAATCCTGATATTTGTACATAATAAAGCTGCTTGAACAGAACCCACAGAAGTTTGTCAGTTTTACCCTGACCAGACCAGTGACATGGTGCCAGAACCAGGATTCCAGAGACTGCTTTTCAGAGGTACGAGGTGTAGAGCTAAAAGTGAAGGTAATGTAAATGAACCGAGTACAAAAAAGGGCCAGAAACAAGCCAAAGATAATAAAAATTTGCATGAACAATGTGTATATTAAAAAAGATAAAATGGGGCATTACAAGGGAATAAAACGCATTATTAAGCAAGCAAGAGGCACAGAGAGTTTATTAATTAAATGAAATGTTTAAAATTAAGATATTTGATAAAATGCTTATCAGAAAAGCACATAAAGGGTTTGGAATTACCTTGGAATTACAAAATAAGCATGTTTAGAGTAAACAAGCACAAGAAAAGTACAATGGGCATGTAAAAAGGATGAAGCGAGCAAAATGAATATAATAAGGGCAAAAGGGCACATAAGTATAAATAAAGCAAGGTAACTGCATACTTTCTGGCAAATTACTGTGTTTTCACATAAACTACTGTTTTGTATTGATTGAAGCTATTCAGGGCATAACTAGAGTTAGAAGTATTTCAAAGTGTGCAAAAGTGCTTACAGTGTATACTTATTACTGTGCATTTATTGCAAAGAGTTTGTTGTTTGCAAAGTGCAACTATTTCATAAAGTATAGCCAGAATACAGCCATCTCAAAAAGTTTCTTGTGCTGGGTATGTCTATTCATAGAATGCCACCATTACAGAGGGTTTCTTGCACTGTACAGAGTTATTTAGCAATGTACAGCCATTTTGGGAAAGTTTCAGTGTGCTGTGTACTGTTTATTCGTAAAGTGCAGTTACTTCGAAATGTTTCTTACTCTGAGCTTCTTCTGCCCAGTTTATTTGCACAGTGCAGTTATTTTGAAATATTTCTTACACTGATAAGAGGTGATTTCTTACAATACAGTAATTTCTAGAGCATTCTTGTGCCCAGGAGACTTTTTTCACAAAGTTCAGCTATTTAGAGGCTTGTTGTGCTATTGGGCATAGTTAAAAATTCTGGCATAAATTTCTGGCATATGTATATGTGTGTGTGTTCATGCATACTTGCAAAAGCCTTAACTGGTATGTGTTAGTATAGCAGAGGCATTTCGCAGACCAGGTTCCCTTGCATTTGATCAAAATATTACAGACAAGAGGAGAATATTTGAGCAAGAGTACAATATTTTTATATGAGCAGTGACAAAGATTCTGACAAAGATGCATGCACCAAGGCATTCATTTTGCTAAACTTTGCTGGGTCACAGGCCATTGAGAGTGTTCATTCGTGTATGCACCAGGACTAAATGAAGGAGAAGGAGAAAACCATCTTATTGTTGTACAGGCTGAATCAAGGGAAGACCCTGAGTGTTTGAAATGCAAATTCAGGGAAATGTGCAACCCCCAGACAAATGTTACACTGGAGAGGCATTTGTTTTACACAAGAGATCAAAAGGAAGGAGAAACCTTTGGAGCTTATTATTACTGACCTTTGAAACAAAGCTAAAACATGTAGCTTTGGTGATTTAAAAGATGAGCTGATAAAGAACAGGCTTATGTATGGTATTAAGAGTGCTGCAGTGAGAAAGATTTTGCTTTGTGACAGTGATTTAATGCTAAACAAAGCTATTGAGATTTGTCAAATTTGTGAAATTACAGAAAGGAACACAAGTATGCCTGCAAGTGATAAGAGCATGGTTTCAGCAGGCACCAGAGCAAATGTAGACAGCATGCAACACGTGGCTAGTAGAAACAGGCCTAAGCACATTGCAGCTGTAACCCATGCAGGTAAAATAGTAAAACCTGTAGTCATAGCCGGCCTTAGGCATAGGCGAACTAGGCAGCTGCCTAGGGTGCCGCTCTAGCAGGGGCACTTTCCTGTAACCTGAATGGTGTAGGTAGACCAAGATGCGGGCACCAAGTGGTGTGGGGGGCATGCTATAGAGACCTTTTCCTATGGCATCAGTTGACCAAAAGCCAGCCCTTCCTGTAGTTTTCCAGCAAGTTCCAAGACTAGTTCAATGAAAAGGACATGCACAGTGCAGTACAAGGGTGAGTCAGCAAAACCCAAGGTGACCAACCATCCCAGTTTTCCAGGACAGTCCCAGTTTGGAAGTCTCTGTCCCAGAATCACAAACATTGTCTTTGGGACACAGAAATGTTCCAGTTTAGACCTCTCAGTCTGAATGGTGACTTGGCTTCCCAGGGTGGCCAGTCCCCCTGCTTTCCCACCCAAAGCAGCTCTGGAGACTTTGCAATTTTTTTGGGGATACCATTGGGTATGGGGTAAAGTCAGATGACTTTGCCCTGGAAGGAGACTTCCAAGCCCTGCCACCATCAGTCAGTCATTCCCTCAAGGACTTCCATTGTGGGGGGTTCTGCTTTACCCTACTCACCCAGGCAGGAGCTCTCTAGGCCCTACACCCAATCTGCCTGGTGCTCCCATATTGACTTCTGTCAGGGCCAAACCCTACCGTCCTCCCCTTCGACCTGGCCAAGAGACCTTCCCCAGCCATGGCCCCCCATGTCAGGGGACTCCGCTGCCTGCATGTCTTCTGCAGGTTGCCAAATCGTGTTGGATCACTCATGCTCTCGTACCCTCTCAGGGGAGCTTCCCTCCAATCCTGTATGCTCCTCCAGAACTCCCCTCGGCCACTAAGGGGCAGATCCTCTCTCATGAAGGCTTCAGAGTCCCCCTGCTTTCCCATCCAGTGCAGCTCTGGGGACTTTGAGATTTTTCAAGGATGCTGTTGGTTATGGGGTGAAGTTGGATGCCTTTGCCCCAGCAGGAGCTCTCCAGGCCCCTCTGCCATCCATCCTGGTGCTTCCTCAAGGACTTCCATCATGGGGAGCTCTGCTTTACCCCAGTCACCCAGACAGGAGCTCTCCAGGCCCCACCACTGTTTGCCAGTTGCTCCCTTAAGGACTTCCATCCTGGGGGGCTGTGCCTGACCCCGCTCACCCAGGCAGGAGCTCTCCAGGCCCCACTGCTGTCCGCCCCAGTGCTCCCTTAAGGATTACCATTGTGAGGAGCTCTGCCTGACCCTCTCACCCAAGCAGGACCTTGCCCAGCCCTGTCACTATCTGCCCGTCTCCCCCTTCCAGACTTCCATCCCAGAGGGGGCATAGTCTGTACCCCTCACCCACGCGAGAGCTGTCCTGTACCAGTTACTTTCCACATCTCTGTCTCTCCCTTCCAGACTTCTATCGGGAAAGACCCCTCTGGGGTTCCACTTCTACCCAGGAGAGAGAGAGCTATTTTCCAGGGTTACATATCTCCTAACTGCTGCCAAATCATGCAGTGTCATGCGTGCTCTTTGAGCCTCTCAGGGGATTTTTCCAGCCTCATGGAACTCTGCTGGGCCACAAAGCCTCAGACAGTCCCTCATCCAGACTTCCATGGCACTGGGTCCCCACTTTGCCTTGCACCTAGGGCTATCAAACTCACAGGGAGATGGTCCTGGTTCCTCCATCTCTGCACTTTTTGTGGCACACCTCAGTCTTTCACTGCCAAGATGCCGACAAATGTACATTGCTTCAGTCCTCCTGGCATGTGGCCTCATGCCTCCTGGGTGGTGCTGTTCACATAGTGGCATTCCCACAGTGCCTGGTGAAGGACAGGAGGCCAACCTGCCTGCCCCAGTGTGAGATGACATGGCTGCCCTATCTCCACTCCCATGGTGGCTGGGAGAATGGGATTGCAGACTTGACTTCCTGGGGCGGCCCTCAAGTGTCCCAGTTTAGGTCCTGTAACAAAATGCTCACCTTGGCAAAACCCAAATCAAGCTTTACTGTTAACTGTCACAGTTGTGGTGCCAATCATGAGTCTAAAAGAGAGAAGTGTTTAGCATTTGGTCAGCAATGCCACAAGTGTAAAAAATTAAACCATTTTCAAAAGTTTTGCAAATCAAGTAACCCTTACACAGTTATAAAGAAAGGTCACTTTAGAAAGCAAGTTGATTATATAGAGAGCTGCAACCCTACTTTCTACAAAGATGATGTATCAGTAATTGGTGAAAAGTTGTAGCAGTAGATTTGTTGGCAAAAAACAAAGTGTTTTGTACTGTCCAAATCAATGGTAAAACCACTGAGCTCAAAGTAGACACTGGTTCAATGTGTAACGTTATGTCAGCAGACACATTTGCTAAGGTGTGAGCTGGTGAGCAACTTAATGTTGCTTATGGAAGTGAAGAAATTCAAACTGAAGGCTCAGTAGTGCTTTCATGTTGCTTGGCTAGGAAATACTACAGTTTACTATTCTATGTATCCCAAAGAGCTGTGCAGTCATTATTGGGTTTCAAAGAGTTTGAGAATGACTCTGCTTTCCTATACCAAAGAAGTTCATCATATAAGCACGTCTCAGTTCCAGTTTTACTGAAGCTATTTTCTCAGAATATGCTAAGGTTTTTTATGACAAGTATATCCTAGGGGTAGTAGATTATGCTACTAGATACTCTGAGGCAGTGGCTCTGTCCTCTATTGAGGCAGAAAAAGTGGCAAATGCTTTGTTAGAGATTTTCAGCAGGGCAGGTTTCCCGAAAGAAATACTGTCATAGGTGCCAGCTTCATGTCAGACCTGCTGGCTTGTCTGTGGAAGTACTGTGGGGTGAAGCACCTAAAGACCACCCCTACCATCCCCAGACTAATGGTCTTGTGGCGAGGTTAAACTCTACACTCAAGACCATGCTATGGGCATTTGCAGACCAGTTTAAGAGGGACTGGGACAAATATTTGCCCCATCTGTTGTTTGCTTACAGATAGGTTCCCCAGGAATCCACGTTTTTTTCACCTTTGAGTTGTTGTATTGGCATAGGGTGAGGGGACCTCTAGATTTAATTCAAGATGAGTGGGAGGTTGAGGGTGAATCCCACAAAGAGTCTGTTGTGGCATATGTCCTAAACCTCAGGAAAAGCCTCAGGGAACTCATGGGACTGGCCCAGGAAAGCTTGGCATAAGCCCAACAGCAGAAAAAGGTCTGGTATGACAAGAATGCTCGAGCTAGAGAGTATGCTGTAGGGCAGCAGGTAATGGTTATAATTCCTGTCAGATAAAACAAGCTGCAGGCAGCCTGGGAGGGACCCTTCAAGGTGGTAAGGAAGGCGATGTTAACTACATGTTAAAACTAATAGGCAGGAAGCAGGGGCACAAATTGTACCATATTAACATGATGAAACCATACCATGATAGGGAGGCCCTTGTGCTGAGTATTTGCAGTGGATTGCAGGAGAAGTCTTAGGGGGATCTGGTGACTGATCTCCTCAGTGAGGCTTGGACTGACACATCAGTAGAAGGGGTAGCAATATCCCAGCAGCTATCCCCTACCCAGGTTTGAGAAATCTGAGCAGTGTTACAGAAGTTTGGGGACATGTTCACTGGGAAACCTGGGTGCATCCACCTGGTGCAGCACCATGTGGATAAAGGACCCAAATAGCCTATTACGGAGACCCTTTATAGGGGTGCCTGAGAGATTCAAACAGACTCTGAGAGAGGAGATACAGGAAATGTTTGAACTAGGGGTAATTCAGGAGTCCAGCAGTCCCTGGGCCTCCCCAGTGGTGCTGGTACCAAAGAAGGATGGCAGCACCAGGTTCTGCGTGGACTAGAGAAAATTAAATAGCCACACAGAGTCAGATGCTTACCCCATGCCTAGGACAGATGATGCTTTAGAACAGCTGGGTGGGGCTCAGTATCTTACCACCACTGATCGTACCAAAGGTAACTGACAGGTGCTCTTGACTCCCAGTGCTAGGGAGAGGTCAGACTTTGTAACTCCTTTTGGCTTGTATGAGTTCACAAAGACACCCTTTGGGATGAAAAATGCCCCAGCAACTGGCCAGAGGCTAGTAGATCATAGCCTAGCAGGAGCAGGAGATTTTTCCCTTGCTTACCTAGGTGCTATTGCCATCTACAGCCATTCCTGGCAAGAGCACCTTCAGCATGTCAGGGAGATACTAGGCAGACTACAGACGGCAGGTTTGACCATTAAGTCCAGTAAATGTCAGGTGGGTGTGGCAGAGGTCTCCTACCTGGGATATAGAGTGGGGAGTGGTAAGATCAGGCCAGAATATGTCAATGTGAAAGCCATTCAGGCATGGCCTGCACCTGTTACCAAAAAGCAGGTGAGGGCATTTTTAGGGACAGCAGGGCACTACAGAAAGTTTGTCCCCAATTATAGTGCCATAGCTGCTCCCCTCACAGACCTGATAGGGAAAAAACAGGCCAGATAAGGTAGTGTGGATCCCAGCATGTGGGCAGGCATTGCAGAAGCTTAAGGAACTTTGGGAGGACCCCCCCTGTGCTAGCCAGTCCAGATTACAGCAAAGAATTTGTTATGCAGGTGGATGCTTCAAACCATGGAGTGGGGGCTGTACTTAACCAGGTTTCTTCAGAGGGAGAAGAACACCCAGTGGTTTATCTCAGTCACTGGGATATACTTTTCTGAGGTGCAAGCCAAAACTAGTGGTCTGTGGTAGACCAAGTTTGCAGATGACTGCAATCTGGGCACTGTTTAAATTCCCCTAGTGATGTGAACATCCTCCAAGAGGGCCTTACCCAAACTAACCACTGGTGCCATAAGCATGGTTTCAAACTGAATGCCAAGAAATGCATCATTACCCCCTTTGGGGAAAATGTCATCCCCACTAATTATCACATTAATAACAATGTACTAGGCATTCAATCAGTCGTGAGGGACTTGGGCACCCAGGTTGATAGCAACCTGACCTTTGATCACCTCATTGCCTCTGTTGTATGGAAGGCTTTCTACATGGCCCACCTCATAAATAAGTGTATTTCATCCAGGAACAAGGAGGTCATAACATCCCTGTACTCCTCCCTTATCAGGCCTATTATCAAATACAATGCCCCCTTCGGCATGTACCTTGCCAAGCACATGCAGCAGTTGAAGAGACCACAGAGGTTCCTGACCAGGAAAATCCAGGGTCTCAAATACCTATCCTATACAGATAGGCTAAAAGCCCTGCCCCTCTACTCAGTCTCATGCAGACTGCTCAGAGGTGACCTGTGTCTGGCATACAAGGCCATTTCAGACCCAGCATTGATGGAGTTGCTGCATATCCATAAGACAGACTCCACTCATGCAACCCACGTCCAAGGCCTTAACCTGGTCTGTGACATTAATATAACTTGTTGGCGAGGTAGATTAGTGTCCCAAAGACTCCCCCATCTGTGGAATAGACTCCCTCTCCATGACAAGCAGAGTACCTCTCTAGCCCTCTTCAAGAGGAACCTGGACAACTGGATGGGAAACAGAAAATACACCCCTGGGTTCCCCCTGTGTCCCTGCTGGACAGGAGAAGCAGGTACTGACTTTGAGGCAACATGGACGAAATTCATGGCTTGGCTTATAATGGCCTCTGGGCCAATAGCCTAGTATCATCCTATAAAGCTATGAACCGATAGGCTGCAACCCAGGGAGGAATGCTATGCAGCTGTAGAAGAGAAATGCCTAGCCATAGTGTGGGCACTGCAGAAACTTCAACCTTATCTGTATGGAAGGAAATTCACTGTAATTACAGACCACAATCAATTAACATGATTATGTCGAGCCACCCAGGAAAATGCCAAATTACTAAGGTGACGCCTAGGGTTGCAAGCATATGATATGACAGTGCAGCACCTCAGTGGGGTTAGCAATACTAATGCAGATGGGCTGTCAAGACAGGGAAAGGGGTAAGGTATTCCCAGATAGGCTCAACCCTCTCAAGCAATGTTTCTCAAGGGTCACTTGGAAAACTAGCTTGAGTTTTCG
Source organism: Protopterus annectens (assembly GCF_019279795.1). Classification (NCBI taxonomy): domain Eukaryota; kingdom Metazoa; phylum Chordata; order Ceratodontiformes; family Protopteridae; genus Protopterus; species Protopterus annectens. The sequence continues at coordinate 1,387,477,760 of NC_056731.1, forward strand.
GGGGGAGGGGGACTATGAAGCTGCCAGCCCAGCTAGCTGGAATTTTGATAATTCTATGCTATTAGTGAATATTAATATGAATCATATGCTTGCCTTACAAATGTACTGTTGCAGAAGTGTGTGTAGAACTGTATGCTATGTACTGAGCTTCAAGAATGTAACCACAGTGTACCCTACTGGAGAAGAATAGAGTTAACTTGCAAACTCTAAGAAAATAAGTGAATAGTTTTACAATTGTGTTTATCTCAGTTTTAAGGCAGCTAGGAGACTCAATGTCTACAGCTAGAAGTTCTTTCTATTGTCTGGAAACAGAACTAATTACATGTTTCAAATGTAAAAGTGTTTAACTGTTTTACAACTTCCAGTTCTAGGCAAACATCTGAGAGATAAGTATTTTTGACACAGAGGTGCTAAATTTTAAGTTTCTGTTATCCTGGGAACTAAAGACAGTTGACAAGAGTAACATCATCCAGATGACCCAGCAGTGATGTTTTGATATTCATTTAAGAACTATCTCTTAGAGAAATTCTGGGCATTTCTGTATTTGTCTTTGAACCTAGAAACATCCTCTCATCAGCACTTCTGCCTTGCTAATAGTAAGTACTAGATTACAGCAACTGTCTTAGAGATAGATAGGAATATAGTAAGATTAGTTTAGATGCTTTCTGTATTTATGTGAGACTGTCCTGCAATATTCCCTGTGATTGTTCTTTTATTATTTATTATTAAATATATTTAAACCATTTCATTGTGGCTGGTTTGTTTAGAGATAGTTAAGCTCTTAATGTACTTGCATATATATTTGGTGACACTGTATAGACCACTCCAATAGTCTTGCTGTTAGTCAAACTTACCATTTGGAAAATAGCAACATTACACAGTAGAATTGGTCACTCTTTGGAAGGGCCTTATAGTAGTTGATAAACAGCTGGTTGGTGGCAGTGATAACTACCTTTAGTCTGGGCAGAAGGAGGCATACCTAGTAAACCTGTGCCAGCCTTACCCATGAGCATGTGTGTGTGTGTTTGTATATAAATCAAATCTCAAAGTGTGTATATCAGCTACTTGGGTAGGGACATGAAGCACTGGTTGGAGAGAGAGGGTGCTGGAAGTTTTGATATGACCACTCGGCTGAGATCTTAACCTTGTAGCTGTGCCAGAGGCAAGTCTTATTGGGGATATGGAGAAAGAGGGAGAAACCAGCCCCAGACTGACTGTGATCTCTGTGTGTTCTTAAGGGACATTGTACTTTACTGTGTGTGTATTTGTCATCCTCCCTATGTGCACATCCCTCACTGATGCTAGTGGTGAGGACTGAGGCTCCTTGATTACTGGGCCAGTGCAGGGGAGTCACACCCAGCGTTAACCATCAGCTAAATTCAGTTAGTTCCTTCAGCAAAGAAAGCAGATTAATAGGAAAATCATTAAGGTTCTTTAGCAAATCATCTGCTGCTTGCCTCAGAGGCTATGCTCATGCAGTATGCGTTTGTCCATACCTGCTATGATAACACATATTTTAGTCACAACTTCAGCATTCTAATTTGGACATCTAAAATGGTGGCAACCCTAAATATAACACAACACTAGTAGTAGTACTAAACAGATAGTGATGGTAACGGAAAGGAATACAGAACAAATCAATATGGAGGAGCAAGAGAGGCAATAAGTTCGAAAGGCATCAACTGAAGAACATCCAAAAAGAAAGATCTGGCAGTTTGCTGTTGTCTAATGGTTATAGAACAGTTTACTAAAGCAGAGGGATCAAGGGGTTATTAGAAGGGCAATTTGCTTGCCTATGTAGCAACCAAATGTTATAGAAGCATGTGAAGGTTAGGAAACTTGCCACAAACAAAGTTATGAAGACGTAATAAAGACAAGAAGGCCTGTTCACTGCCTTCCTAGTTACCAGTTGATATGGCAGTGGTCACAGTAATTATTTGAAATAACAGGACTCAGAATACTGAGTTCCATAATGTGGAAACTGAATGGCTGAAAATCTGGGCTTACATATACTAAGTCTGAAAATGCTATTTCTCAAAATATTCCCTTTTCTCTGATGGATACATGAATGAAAACATATGGCAGGTTACAGTAGACAGCATGGGTTGTAAGCAACAGATATCCTCAACCAGCTGCATCTGTGATTAGATCAAAAGACACTTGGATGGGCATGCCATTATTAATTTTACTACCATGGATTTCAGTAAAGTCTCTTCCCTATTACAGCACAACAGACTGTATATATTTGTGTGTGTGTGTGTGTGTGTGTGTGTGTGTGTGTGTGTGTGTGTGTGTGTGTGTGTGTGTGTGCGCGTGTGTGTGTACACCCATGTCTGTGTGTGCCTTTATTGTTAATTATTTTTTTCACATACATAAAATATGTTCCCTGATTAGAGTACACATCTCTTTTCTGGAGTATCTGTGGTGCACTCCTGTTTTTGTTATGACTTTCCTTTAGTTATATGTTAAGTAATCTTGGAATTAGAGAATCAAAACTAGGATTATAGGATAAAGTTCAGTTAGAAATTCATAGCCATATTTTTCAGTGTTAAAAAAATCATCCTTAAAGCCATATAAAATAGAAGTCACCATTCCTAAATGATTATCACTAGTTTCTAAACCAGACCAATTATGGGAAACTGAATAATCTTATTCTTAATAAATGCTGTACCTAACATGTAGAAACATCCCACGGAGCACAGAAAAAAACTATTTTTAATGAATTTGTCGGCTGAAAGTAGAAGTACTCAATATATTTTTATATATGTAATGCAGATATTTGTGTGTGCGCATGTGTGTTTATGTATGTTATATGTGTATGTGATCTGAATGTATATGTATATTGTGAACAGTGCTTCAGTAGCCAAAGTCTATCCAAACATTAAGCTCTAAAGTAATGCTTTAATGTTGAACAAAATATGTCTGTTTGCAATGCAATATTTTCTCCACTTTATTTGCTTCCAGTTTTATGACAAATCAACTGGACAGTGTCAGTATCAAATTTAGTGCCTCTGAGTGCAATGTATCTTTTCAAGGCAAGAATAATACTTAAAATTGTGTACTTTGATAAATATTTTCTCCTGGTAGTGCACCTGTTGAATTCACAGTTACTTTTTACTTTTCATTTGACACCTTAAACAGACTGCTTCACCTGATAATCCTATGGAAATTTTTCACACGAGTATTAAAAAAGTGTAGGTATATACATTCATGTATAGATCTCACATTCAACAAAGCTGCATATTATCGGTGAAAACAAAGGGCCTGTGTTTTAAACCCTGCTTTTGTGATTTCTTGGATGACAGGATGATTTCAAAGAAATAAGTGAGACACAATTTATTTACAAACAAGTCAATTTATGATGACAACTGATGTATCTGTCAATGATAAAAGGTTGAATGCCAGGGATTTATAAATGACTACTACCTGCTACCCATCTGACCTTGTAAAGTGAACTTATTCTTTTCTGTGGTATGTGAGTAGTTATGAATTACATGCATCTTACAGCAACCATGTAAAAGGCATTTAGACAACTGCCAGTACTACACACACACACACACACACACACACACACACACACACACACACACACACACACACACACAAACACACACACGCACACACGCGCACACATGCGTGCACACACGCACACACGCACGCACACACACTCACATATACAGAACTAGATAGATAGATGTGGATGTTTGACAAATTGTCAAAAAATGAAATGGCAAAAGCTTGTTGATGAGCAACCAATTTAAAAAAAACAAAACAACTAAAGTTGTTTTTAAAAGGAGAGTTGAGGCCAGCACACCCCTTGCTGATTATATATACCAATTCCAATATCCCCCTACAGCGAGGAAGGGACAAATTCCCCTATCAGCACAGTACCACAGTCTTTTGATCAATCACACGTGCAAGCAGTTTTCTGGGTTCAAATTATATATATATATATATATATATATATATATATATATATATATATACTTTTTTTTAATTATGAACTGATACTTTCGTCAGTGGTATTGGAAGGTTCAAAACATAAACATTACATATAACTCAACGTGTGTCCATCAGTGTTATATGTTCTTGCACAAAATAAGTGTATATGTCCATTTTATTTTTACTTCTCTTGCTAACAGAAAAAACATAGCAGTTTTAAAATCCTTCAGTTGTACTCTTCATTTAACTTCAACAAATTCAAGTGACTTTATTATGGTTTGACAGTCTAAAAATATTTATGAGCCGATTGCTGACTCTGACTTGTTTGGGTTTAATTTAACAAATCAGAAAGAGTCCGTCTTCAAAATATAAATGTGCATAATAAGGAATAGCACTTAGAAGTTTCTATATAAGATTCTAAGCTGCAGTATTATTTCATTAGACTCACTACTAAAATATGAATCTAATAATGTACTTTCCTGTGTGACATATTGCCATTTCTTCCAAGATTAATAATGTAATAGTTGAAACAACCACTTTTCTGGTTTACTGACTAGATTTTTTAATGATTAAATGTCATTCTTCAGTGTCATATGGATTTAAATAATAAACGCTGTCTACAATTCTGCCTGCATTGCTTAGCACTTCACTTTCTCTTACCATAGAAAATCATACCTATGTAAATTGCAGCTTGCCATGCCATTATTGATAAAAAAAGAAAAAGTCAGACTTAAAATCTGTCAGATTGCACTTTTCAATTAATTTTAATGAAATCTAAATTGTTCTACTTTGATTTAATTAACTGTAATAACTTTTTTCATAAATCTGAGTGCTGACTAGAGTAGTTATAGCTAAACAAATTGAAATCTGTCTTCAGAACAAACATAACTATGTATAGCAAGGGATGACATTCACAAACTCATGCTTAGAGCCCAAACTCACAATAACTGGAGAAAATAAACCAAATAGTATACTTTTCTTTATGGCATGCTAACAAACTGTTAATATCAAGTTCAGTATGAATAATATTGTGATATTTAGTTGATATGTGATTAATCTAAACAGTTTAAATTCTCAAGAATTCAGTAACACTAATGAGGCCACAAAACACATAAAAACAACCCATTGTGCCTCACCAATGTTGTGGTCAGCCACCATTTTTAAATATACCAACTCTAAGAGAACACAAACTCAGAAAAAGAGAAGGAAGGTGGTAAACAAGTAAATGTCATCATCTCCCACTTCTTCCCCTCCAGAGTGCAGTTAATATATGAAGTAGTAGCCCTGATGGAGTCAAATTATGACTACAGGAAACTTGACACCTTCCTATTTTGATATTCAGGGACTTGTAGTTTGGGGTTATGATAAAGTGCTCAGGTTTTTCATTAAAATCACTGCTTGGTAAGTTAAAAATTACCTTTACTAATATGTTTACTAAGACTTTAATATGCTTGAGATTTATTTTTTAGCAACCAAGAAATCAATGGCAGGATATTTGTAACTAACACAATAATTACAGCAAAAAGTATTCAATAAATTGATACAATTCATCCAAGAATATACATTTGTTGGAAACTGATGATATCTACTTTCTATTGTAAGTCGTTTCCTTTTGTTAACATCACTGTGCTTCTGATGCATATCCAGTTGAGGATTTTCTGTAGTCTTACAAAAGGAAAAAATATGATGATCTCCCAATAGCTGCACAAGTTCTGCTTGTACATTCCACTTGTCATAATAATAAATAGCTGTGATATCCTCTGGTCTATTCTGTTTGAATTTGCATCCTATTTAAACAAAGAATTGTGCTTCTCATGCTACATAAATAATGTACCTTGCATCACATGAGAAGCATCCCACGATCCCAGACCTCTCAACTGTCACTATTTTGGAGGGATGTCTCTATTTTCAGATCTGATTTACCCCTACACATGTATCTATTTTTGGAGATATGTTCATATTTTCCAGCTTGTTTTACCCCTTCATATAATTTTCTGACTCTCCTAATCAAACAATTTTTGAAGTTGCCTGGTACTCAGAAAACTACACCACATAACCAACATACTAGTAGCACCAATTATTTAAAGAATGAGGGCACACACCTTACATGCCTCTTTTTCAGAACCAAAAATAAATTGGCCATGTGTGGTAGAATTTTATAATACAGTTGTTAAACTCTGCAAATATTGCACTGCATCCGATAATGTACTTATATTTTCTGGCAATGTTGTCACTCTCTGTTTTTTGAATGTGTTGTTCTGCATAGTATTCCATATTCTTTCTGAAAGCAGGAAGAGTATTGTGAATTTGGTATTCAAATTTCATGGTTATTATGTGTCCAGATTTTGGCTGGATGTACATACATTTCAAGGATCTTTGTAAATATTTCCATGTCTGCAGTTTGAGAGATATATACTGAAAGTGCAGTTGTTTGAAACTGCATATTGTTGAATCTTAGGTTGCTGAAGCCACAGTAGTTGTGGTGTGGTGTATTCTGCATAGTATGCTGTCCCTTTAAGGTTCAGTGGTTTCTGGGTTGTAAACATGGCAGCTGATGGGTGGTTATGTTCAGAGATTCAGGTAAGTTTGTAGTGTGTAAGGGTTTTGTGTAGAAATGTGATTGGTTTTTGTTTTTTGAGAATTTTTAGGAGTAGTTTGGGGTAGGTAAGTGACAGTGTGTATCTGTAAGTTTGGAAAGTAGTGATTTTTGCACATGCTTAGTGTGTGTGTTTCTTGTGGTTATAAGTATGATAGTGTGTAATGGAGTGTAAGGCGCATAATATTAGATTTGTTGCTTTTTTTGTAGTAGTGCAACCTCAGAGTTGGTATATATGAGTAGCGGGGTGTGTGGGCACAGCTCCCCACATGGAGTGCAGGGGAGTTTGCCCCCACTTAAACATATATTAGTGTTATGTGTTTTGACTTTGTTTGTTTTTATATTTTATGTCAGGGGAAGGTTGGGTCTTTACTTGTGGTTGTTTATTTTCAATATTTTAAATGTCGGTGTTACGATTTTTCATTTCCATGGAAGTTTGCTATTCTGGTCTTGAGATACTAAAGTTCGATATTTCAGTATTTCAGGATTCAGAAGTAGAACTATATATATATATATATATATATATATATATCTATATATATATATATATATATATAAATCTGTATATATATATATATATATATATATATATATATATATATATATGTATATATGGGTTCCGTTCAGAATTTCGAAACTCAAAACTTCTAATTTCATATGATTGAAGATCATATGTTCAAAGTTTCAAAGCTTCAAAATCCTAAATGGAGATTGGCATACAGTGTGGACTGGGAAATTTCCCTTGTCCTTGTTGTAGTGCGATCTCAGAGTTGGTATATTTAAGTTGTGGTGGTGTGGGGGGGTGCAAGGGGGCTTTCCCCCTGCATACACATGCTTTAGTGTGTTGGGTGGTGTTTTGGAAGGTGGGGTTCACAATTTCAAGATTCCAAGATCTCAATATTCTGAACTCAATATTCTGAAACTCGAGATTTTGGGATTTTTAAATTTAGTAGGGAACCTATATATATGTATATATATATATATATATATATATATATATATATATATATATATATATAGACTATAGAGAGATAGCTGTCATTAAACTGCAATGCACACAGTTTTCCAGTGACATCATCCTCAAGGTTCATTACAAGTATCCAGCCTAAATGAAACAATCTGTGAGTGGTACAGTTAATTGTTTAAATGTAATTATAATGAATATTGAAAGACGGGATCCGTTATGAATAACTGTATCCTATCAAGCAATTATTTAACCTCAAAACATCTAAAATCTTGAGATGTCAATAGTTAAAACAGCACTAATCCCAACAGCACAAAACACATAAACATTTATTTTGCAAAAGGCAAGGTCTCCTGCACACCCAGTGTGAGGGCAATACCCAAAATATCCAAAACTATTTATATATCAACTCCAGAGAAGAGGTAGGAAGTCAGGAAATTAAAGCACACACTTTCTCACTTTTTTCTGAGCCTTGCTGACATGCGAGAACTTCAGTGATATTTTATGAATGAGGCTTTAAGTGTCAATCACCTATCCGGTGAGAAAAAGTAGCTTGGTCTCATTTAGCAACATTGTTGAATATTTTCTAAGTGTTTCTAAATCTTTTGAAATCTGGTGGGTATGCTGTTGCAATGTTACCCTCAGTTGTCATTGCATTTCTATAGATGTCTGTATCAAAATTATTCTTTATTGGTTTAATGTACAGTTCTTTTGCCTATGAGCTCATCCACTTTGCATGTATTTAAGCCATTGTATTGCCACTTTAAAAAGCCCCTCTTAGCAGTACCTTTGCACTTCATAAACATAATGAATTATAATAAACATGCATTGTCTGTAACACTTGACTAGGGCAGAAAAACTTTGAACATGTCTTTCTTAAGCATATTTTACATCTTTTTCACCGTCTTCTTGTTAGGTTTTCATTACTTACCTATTATTATCAGTGCTGTTTGTGGAGTACCTGGGTTTATGCATGCACTGATTGAATATGGACAGTTAACTGATTTGAAAGTTGTTTACTCCCTTCTCCCACCCCAGTTCCCCAACCACCCCTAGAAACTCAGACTTAAGCCTGCTAGTCGCAGCTTCTCACCTACCTGATAAAAATAGGCACCCTTCAGTAGCCTTACTCTCCTATAAATTTCCCATCATGCCAAAAACTCTATTTCAAGCACTCATCATTCAGAAAACAACCCATTACATACAGCCACTTAATTTCAGACACCATCACACTATAAAAATACCTTTTCACACTTACTGCTATAATCTTTTATTCATTCCCACACACTCTTTTTTAATTTATCATTGCGGCTCATGCACATTAACCACTCCATTACTCTCTCCACCAATTACAACTTACAGTGTATGTACTTCTGCCCTTAATTTTACTTTTATCAATCATACCTCCCAAACTTTTTCAAAACAACACACTAAATTCAATACACCCATCATCAGTTTGCACTTCAACCCTATCTCCTCAGCTGTAATAGATGACATGTTCATAAGCAAGTCTTTCAATTATTTCATACACAGAGTAAAAACGAAGACAACTCCCCCTCAATCCTACCTTTGTCTTATGTAATCAAATACCGAACCACATGCAAGGAACCCTCACACATTCAACCAAGTAAATTACAAATCCTCAAATTGTCTATCAGATTTGCCTTCCGAATTATTCTTCTCCTACTGTGTAACTACACTAAGCCTAGTCAAATCCCTGATAGCCCTCTAGAACATTACAACCACAAAAATACCCATCTAAACCACAAAAACTATCAATGTTGGCAGCCTGCTCTGTAAATTGAAGCAAACAAAAAGCTTCCTCATTTTCATAAACCCAAGCATTATCACTGCAACAGAATTATAGGTCAGGACATCTACCCTACCACAAGACATCACTTTCTTTCTATCTTTTATCTTCATAACCCTCAGCCTGGAATGAAAATAAATGGAGGATCACTACTTCTAATCAAACACCACTTACGAGTGAAACTGCTAGGTCAAAACAACTCCAACAATGATCATAACCACAAATGAATAGAAATATGAATAAACAACCAAAGACAACCCTAACAAATCACAATGCCTTCAGTCCACTAGGTCAGTCAAGGACATAGTACTAAATGAGGACTTCAAGAGAAACCTTCTATCATTCAAGGCAATAGATAAATAACTGAACCTCTGCAAATTGATTCACTCAAATGATGAAACAACTGACTAGACACAAGTTAGCACATCCCCCCCCACACTGGGTTTTACCAAATAATATAAAACAAAACCAGACAACAGCTGTGCCCCCATACCTCCCCTAACTATATATACTAACACCAGGATTGCACTACAGTGGGGAAAAGGACATATTCCTTTGACTTGCCTTAGAGTACTACTTGTCAGGGAAATGAGTTTTAGGTGAAATGAACTTTAGGTGATTTGGTCTCAGTGAAATGGGTGTCAGTGAAATGGTCTTTCAGTGAAGTGATACACATCTATATATATATATATATGTATATATATATATATATATATATATATATATATATATATATATATATATATATTACTCAGCTGTTCAACCTTAGCCAATCAAATCTGTAGAGTCATCACATAACCCCACCTCTCCCACAAACACACATCAAAGAGAATATCACTGCTTAGTGTTAACTGAAGCAAAAGGACTTTCCATACAGGAAAGATACACAATTCTCGTAGCCTGTCTAATCTACAGACTCTTATACCAAGATTCCTCCATTTTATTCTCTAGCTGACTGTCTCAAACAATACATACTACAGCCTTAGATCACAACTGTTTCACTTCCTCTCTATCTTCATTTCAATCAAAAAAACTCTTCTCCAACCACAGTTTTTCAATAATGGCACCTCAGACATTGGACTCAGTCCTTGCAAACCCATGAGATATTAACTTCTTCCCAATGTAAAATATCAGCTCAAGAATTTGTCACACAGAGTTCTGCAATATTATTAAAACATTTTTGTGTGCTTAATACTGTATTTGTACTTTTCGTGTCTACTTTAATCTTCATCTGTGTCTACTATTATTCTGTGCTCATTTTTCCTTAGCTGAGCTTGAAAACAGCCCACCTGTATCACTACTCTACCCCAGTTAACAAAAGTTGAATAAAAAATTAACCTATGGAGATGTGTTATTGTGAAATATTCTCACTAATCCCTTCTATTCTGTTCATAAAGTTATTTCATATAGCCTGTCTGCATATTTTATGTATGTCTGGCTATATAAGGGGTGCTTGGTTAAAGTGGAAGGACTGAAAATGTAATCCTCAGACCAGTAGAACTAAAATAAATGAAAGGTACACATTTTATAATAATCTTGTACTAACTCTGAGATATAAAATGTCTAAACCTGGTATATAAAAACTGAAGGGATGTGAGGAGTACATCCCTCCCATATCAGATGGAGATAGACACTGATGCCCCCCCCCCTCCACACACACACACACACACACACACACACACACACACACACAAAATGCTTGGAATGTGAAAATAAGAGTTTGATAATTTGATTTTCTTTCTTTTAATTTCTTTATTTCTTTTTTTCATGCACTTCTTGGACAGGTAGAACTGGCATATAAATAATATGTCAAACAACATTCTGCACAGAAAATCCCCTGCTCTTAAAACTTTTCAGATCTTTTTCCCTTTTATTTGTCATGGCATTTTCTTATCTTTTTAAAAAGCTTTATGTTTATACCAAATAATAGCTTCCCATGATCACATGATACCATTGCTTTTGACTCCCATCAACTTCATCAGCTCTTAGCTTCCATAACTTAACTTTATTTTCATCTTTACCTTCAGTCTTTTCCTTCTTATTGCTCTGTTGTTACCCCTGACAAATTCCATTCTTTTTCGTATTTTGATAAATAACATTTTCCTAATATTTTATTTTCCCTTTCCTTTACATTTTAAACCCCAAAACAAATGCATGGATGATAAATATATTACAGGGTTCTTCAAATTCAAATGCCATTCTTGTTTTTTGTTACTTATCAGTCCCCTTTTAACATTGATAAGCTTTGAATCTCAAATAAAACTAAAGAAAATCTCTAACAGAGCTTTCGCCATAATTTTGAAAAACATATACACCTCCCAGATATGCTAATATTCCTTGTTTATGTGCATTTGATATATACACCTTTTTCTTAAAAGAAAAATTAAAACATTTCTGCCATCCAATAACTTTTTAATTTCTTCCATTATTTCTTTTCACTGACCTAGTATCCTGTCGTAACCTTCACATTTCACATCCAAGATACTTATTGTTTCTCCAGTCAAGCACATTCCTTTCATTTTTTTATCAGCTCCCATACTCTTCATTTTATTGAATTTTAATCTCATTTTTTTAATTTTCTATCCATATCACATCATTCATACTTACCTTCTTTTTAGTTGTAATAACTAATTCATCTGAATATGACAAATACATATGTATTACAATCGCTATACTCATTCCCCATTTTGCTTTTTTTAATTACACATATGCATGTTTGTATAATCACATTCATCACTCAGATAAAAAGATGCATAGTCAATTAACATTTTTATTTAACCCCTTTACTAATTCTTATCTTATTTTCTATCCATCCACTTACCATAACTCTCACCTGTGACTTTTATAACACACCATTTTTACATTCACTATCTTTTTTCACAGTGTCATAATGCTATACTATTTTCACTTTGCATCATGAGTCACCCTGCCAAATGCCTTTGCTATGTCACAAGTTATTAATCTTACCTCCTTATTTTCTTTCAAAATCAAATGCATCTTATTAATATCTCTTTCACCTCCCTTCCTTTTTTATGATGGTCCCTGCTATAACTTCATTCAATAGTTTCTGCATAATTGTTTGCATTATTTTAATAAAAGATATACTCTATCTTTTCTAACATTATTTATATTTTTTATATTTCTTCCTTCTTCCATTTGAATTTAATCACCACACCACATATTTTTTTTCATCTACTATCCCTTTCTCCAACTGTTATTTCATTATCTTAAAAAAACACATTTTTTACTTTTATTCATTCCAGTATCCATAACTTAGCAAAGCTAATCTTGGGGCGGATTCCTCACTTCCCTACTTAACAGCTTCAGTCAACATTTTCATTTTAATTTCATCTTCTGTTTCCTGACATCCTCAGATATTCTATTGCTAATGAAATGAAAGGTGGTGACATTGACATTAAGTTAGAAATAATGGAACTTTGCTGGTAACATTGGTTTAAAGATAGTTCTTTTCCAGGCTTAAATGACAGTGTAATTATTGAATGACAGTGTAATTATTAAATGGCAGTGTAATTATTAAATGACAGTGTAATTATTAAATGGCAGTGAAATTATTGAATGACAGTGTAATTATTAAATGGCAGTGTAATTATTAAATGACAGTGTAATTATTAAATGGCAGTGAAATTATTGAATGACAGTGTAATTATTAAATGACAATGTAATTATTAAATGAGTGTAATTATTAAATGACAGTGTAATTATTAAATGGCAGTGTATTTATTAAATGACAGTGTAATTATTAAATGACAATGTAATTATTAAATGAGTGTAATTATTAAATAGTGTAATTATTGAACGACAATGTAATTATTAAATGAATGTAATTATTAAATGACAATGTAATTATTAAATGAGTGTAATTATTAAATGACAGTGTAATTATTAAATGGCAATGTTATTATTAAATGCATCTTGCAGCTGAAAGCTTCAGTATTGTGATTCTTATTTAAAATGAGTACTTGTATTGTTATATCACTCTAAAGTCTATTTAGTATAAAGATGTAAAAGCTTAAGTTTTACTTTTGAAGTCTATTTGTGATCCCATTATTCTGGTGTTTTGGTGTGACTTTAGGATGTGTTCTTTCATAACATAAAAAAGAAAGCTGTGGTGATGTCACATCAATAGTACTAGGTGCCTTTTTCAAAACTATGCACATTTCCAAAATTAAGGTTAAGAAAAGGGAAATAACCATATGCAAATGTAATTAAAGAGATGGCGGGTAAAAATTAAAAAACAATGCTGAACATTTTTAACATGTACATACTGGAGGGCAGAAACAAGCGACAGGAGACATCATCCAGGTCCATAGAGTGATCAATGGAAATTAATGCTCAGTGATACTTTCCAAGAAGAATTACTGTCGGGAAATGAGGCATAGGTATCTCATAAATTGCACAACTTTCTATCTTGATGTGAGGAAGTTTGACTTCACTAAGAGGGTGGGAGATCAGTATGCGATAATACCATAGACGATGGTCAAGCCAAAATGATGAAGTCTAAAGTAATATTTCAATGAAAGCACTGGAGATAGGTGGAAAAAATACCACAAAAATAGTGAAATAAACTGAAACCACCACAGAAGAATCATATATATTGAATAGCTGCAAATTGGGAAGGGGGAGGGAAAATTATGTATCAATATAAAGCTAGCTTCATAAACAGAGCTGAATGGATAGAAGTAATTTTTTTTGCCATTTCTGAATGTAATGCAATATCAAGGTTTCATTATATGTGCTACACATATTCCCTTGTCCAGCATCTTCCCTTTCCTGTAAAAAAACAATATCTTCTTTACTGCCCCAAAACAATGTAATATTTATTTTATTTGCTGAAACTCTGTTAACTAGGTTGGGTCTGCTCGGCAAAGCCCACCATGTCAGAGAGGAAGAAACGCTTCTGTATTATTACGAAACAGGATAACATGCAATCAACATTATAAACTAGAATAAAAATATAAAAGACTATAGATATGATATATTGCAGAATTTATATACATGTGCAGTACTTTATCCATAACTGACATTTTGACTACTGCAGTTTGCAAGCTGAATGAGGAACTTCATACATACATATACTGAAATCTATACCTCTACAGAAAAGAATTAGTACATAATATAACTACTTTTGTATGTTTCTAGTGTGATGGAGCAGCACTGTCAAAGCTTACTGCATTTGTGTTAGTCTATGGGTAGAAAGCTAAGGCTGTTAAAAAAGTTATTCAATCTGTCTAAGAATCTAATTAAAAGACATGTTTATTATACCACTTTCAGGTTTAAGGTAAAGCATTACCAGATGACATTTGCTTAACTGTTGGGCTGGCACTGACCTATTTAGCAGGGCTTCATAAAAAGCACCATGCAGGCATACTGTGCTAATTTTAAGAGAGGAAGCTGCACACAGAGCCACAGTGCTAATATGACAAGCATTAAGCTCTGACTTCTGCCATCAGGCCAAGCAAAAGCGTGTGCAACTAAAGCGAGTTGTAACAATAATGTGTTAGTCAGCAATACGCTGCTCTGCTGCAGGAGTGGTGCTAGCAATGGTGATGTTACAGTAGGGCACATGATTGTCAGGATGGACACCATAACTAAAGCATGCCAGCATGACCAAAGCAGCGTATGCTTATGTGCATAATGTAGCACTGCATAGCTGAATCTCATGCCGTTCTGACACAAGAGTAACAGTACAGAGGCCACCAGAAAAAAAAGCAATGTGGGCATGTGCAGCAAAGTGCCAACTCTGTTCATTATTTAACTTGGGAGGAAATGTGGCAAATGGGAAATTTGGAAAGGAAAGAATAGATAGTAATCAAATGTAAATTGACAAGGGGTAACTATAAGGTATGAAAGAATAAAAGGTGTGTGGAGGCAAAAAATATGTATACAATATATATATATATATATATATATATATATATATATATATATATATACATATATACTCACACATATATTTATATATATGTTTGGGAAAGAGCATAAAAAAGAAGAATAGATGGAGATCTACTGGCAATAGCTGTAGATGGGATAGAAGGGAAAGGGAGGTAGCGGGGCAGACAGACAAAACTAGGTACAGAGACAGATATAAGCAGGGGTGGTATACACACAAAAGGTGTGCATGTATACAGAGGATGGACAGATTCTGATGGGAAGGTTTGGACAGTGAATATGGAATGTGGGATGATGTATAAAGTAGGAAAATCACCAGTATAGGGGTTAGGTTGTAGTCCTGGTATAGTTGAATGCCTGGTTGTGACAGAGGCCTCCAAATCCAGGCATCACTCACCTGGCTTGCTGATATTATACACTGATCCCCCAGCATCCCAATGAGTGGTATGTGCTTGTTGTACAAATCCATTAGCTATTCCTGAAGGTGCTCCATATTCCTGAAGTTGGCATCTAGTTATGGATATACCTGGGCAGCTACCACATTTTATAATGGATGTCAGAAAACCAGTGGAATTCCCTATGGTCCACATTCAGAAGAGGATCCTTAATCTCCTTTCTGAGAAGCAGACATGGTGGGCACCAGTGACCCCTCAAGGTCACCTTCAACAGCGGGACATTATCATCCTGCTAAGCAACAGATCTGATGCCTTAGGTGACACATCAGAGGCATCAGTTGGCACAACTTGGCATGGGAACAACTTCTTCTCATCCTCTTCCAGGACTGGACTTGCAGAAGAAAGATGCAAAGTTAGAAATTGCTACACACCTAAGTTACAAACAATATAAATATCATACACACCAATGTTGCCAAAAGGGATACATCTGCCTTCTGCAGCACATGACTATATTCAACTGTTGCCCCTTTGCTACTGAGAAACAAAGTATGTACTCTACATGAGCAACACTTAAGATGGCAAACACTGTCGTACTGAAAACACTGTATACAGCACAGTGCAATACACTTCAGGCTGCTTTTCCTGAATGTCTATCACTCATTGATAAAGCAAGTCAGGTTAGCACCACTTCAGGTACTTTGTTAGCATGTATCAGTGGAATGACGCCAGTGGTATCAATCACCATTTCAGGAAGTTTGTGCCAGTATCCAGCTCCTGAAAGAGACAATCATAACTGTCTGACAGATGCTCACCAAAAAACAGGAATGTCCTGCTGTCCCTGGCTCAACACCCCACAGCCCTGCATTTCCTAGTGCTTGCAGTAGCCAAACTACTCTGTGAAATTAGATTGAGGAGCAATGCTGTAGCCTCTGTGTGCATGGCTGCACATTTGTAGTTTACATGTCATGCAAAGTAGCATTCTTCTGTTATAGTAGCACATGGCCATATATCCTGCTTTCTGTGGACCCTAAGCATTTTCAGCTGCTTCTACCCACCACTGGAAAACAAAGTATGGAATCTTAATTGTATATGGACAACAGTTAAGAAGGTATACATTAATGGTGCTTAAAACATGCTTACAGTACATTTCAGGCTCACTAGCATGAGCTCCTGTGTCCCACTGATGAAGCATGCATGTCAGGGTTGTGCTACATGAGGTCACAGTCACTATGCTAGCATTGCTCACTGGAATGGGTCATGCCCATGGCATCACTCTCCACCAAGCTCATGGTATAAATCCATCATCTGCAATAAGCCATCATAACGATGCAGCAGCTAAACTCTAAAGTTAATGTTCAGGACAAACGGGAACATCCTCCTAATAGTGGCATAAAGTTGTGGATCACTACATTCTCCAGTGCCTGAAGTACCCATGGCCACTCATTCAAGTCTGCATAAGGAATAAACTGATAGCCCTGTGTGCACAGATGCAGTATTGTGAATCATGCATCACACAACAAAGCACTGCAGCATGGAATGAACACATGGCCACTGCCCTGCATTCCCGCATTACAGACATATATGCCATCTACACAAACATACTGTTCATGTGTATTGTGATCACTGTGATGTGTAAAGCTAGAGATGGATCAATTAGGCATCACATTGCACACTGTCAGTGATTCACAGAAAGTTTTGATATTTAACTTCATAAGCTTAGCCACTGTGCTAATTGGTTCTTGTTGGCATGATATAAGCACTGACACCATTATCCATAACACAATCCTGTACTGTAAAACTGTAAGACAGAGAAATTTCAGTAAATATTCTGTAGACTGGAGCTTCACAGAGTAAAGTAATGAGTCCTGTTTGGTAAAATACATCAGCAAGAACAACATAAACTGTGATGGATATCAGTGATAATGAAGCAGATGCTGTGATGTATACATAACTGATAATTCATAAATATGACACAGAAAGGCACAGTCTGCCTGTGGCTAAGAGGGAAAGTCATGAACATCCAAAACTTTGGAAAAGGCATGCCATAAAAGGTATGGGATTCCTGGAAAAAATGTTGAAGTGTGGTTACAGTATGTTAATAGGGCGAATGCTGTACTTAGCACTAACTGCAGTTGGTGTCAGTGGGCTACAGGAAAAATAAAGCAAAGGTGTTTGGGTAAACCCGGTGTGAAGCACAACAAATGTAAATTCCAAGGTAAAGCAAAACATTGGAATACACAGCCTCAGAAAAAACTTCAGAAAAAACTTTAATAAAATGAACTAGTGAAGAAGGCAATGAGAGTTTTTAATGATGACGTTTTTATGACATTTTTTATCTGAAGAAGTCCTACTAGTGAGCAGGATGAAAAGCGCTTTATTTTTATTGCTGGTTTGCAGTTTGTGTGTACTTTTCAGTACCTTCTGAGTGCTTGCTTCTGGATTAAACATCGTTGGTTTGCTTACTACTCTCATTGCCTTCTTCACTAGTTCGTTGTCTTTACCTCCAGCAGGCTGTTCATGTTAGTTTTCCATGGCTTTAATAAAATGAGTAAGTGCTTTTGCAATAAAATCACTTCATCAGACTGCCATTGTCAAAAATAATCAAACACATATACTATCCAACAGCCTATTAGCTCACATCAGCTAAAATTAGCCAATAAAATATATAATAAATAAAGAAGCCTAAACAATTTAAAGTATAGGAAACTGTAAATAGCTACTAAGAAACACAGCAACCCACTCAGTGATACTTGCTTGGACCAATAAAGCCAGACAGTTCACCAATTAACACACTGAAGTCTTCTGGATAAAAACAAAGTAGTTTATTCCAGTACAAACAGTAAAATCACAGGTTCCAAAACACAGATTAACTGCTTTCATTCCTCACAAGGGAACTTCTTCAGAATAACTACTGTTTGACTGCTCTACACTTTTATACTCTCTAATAGTTTAATTGACAAAGCCTGGGATTCAGCAAGCTCTGCACGGAGTGCAGGAATAGTGCAAGAGCTGCTGCAGGTAATATGGCCGACGAGCAATCCATGAGCTCCCGGGACGTGCATGAGTGCTCCTACACTATTCCTGCATAGATACCACTGCTATATGCTAATTACCACATTTGCTGGTGAAAATCATGCATATCAGGTAAATTAGCAATCCAGGAAGCAAGCAGGCATCTGCACAGGAATAGTGTAACCTGCAGAAATGTATTCGGTTACTAACTGAATAAATTTCTGCTAATTACAAAACGGAGGCATGACAGCTCCAAAGAAAGCATGTATTCAATGTAGTAGGCATGCCAATGGCCAAATATGTGGCCATTGGCATGGGAAATACTTGCAAAGTTATAAAAAATAACTTTTATTTGTTTTGGCCTTTTAAGCATAGGGCAGCGGTGTGCAAACGGGATCGGTCTGAAAATAAGAAAAAAAGTTGGAAATAAGCTTTTAAACCCAAATCAGCATTTTGCCATGATAGTCAATGGCATGCATAAGACAACAATACCACGGAATAGGGGTTGCTAAGTGGGAAAGCTCAGTGTAAGTGTGGTAACTATGAATTAACATTCTGTTTTATGCAAATGAGGGGACTGATACTGAATCATAGACTTCCTCTCAGTGTTATCTTGCAACCAACTGTGTAGGTGCAGCAACATCATGGTATAAGTATAAGAGGTAAATGACCTCATAAGGGGGAGTTTCATGCATGCTGTAAGCTTATTGGAGCTCTGTGGCCCATGTTTGCCCTTAGCTAAGCACAGCTAAGGAAGGGGGTATGTCTTGAGGCTGCCTAGCAGTGTTTACATTGCCTAAATGGGTGTGCGTGCCACGCACCAGGTTGTAAACAAATAAAACACACAGGAAATAGCAGCTCTGTTCACATTGGAGCACTAGGTATGCACGGTGCACCTTGGGGCTTAAATGGGAAGGGAAAACAGCAGTAGGAAGGCAATCAAGGAGAACTAGCATAGCTGGCAGGTGAAATGTATCAGGATCAGCCAGTTACACAGGCAGCAGCTCAGCCCAGCACACTACTATAAACTATGCAAATACCTTTCACTCTGGTTTTTCCCACAAACTCTACACCACCTGTGTACAGAGACGGGGACATTTTACCTGACAAAACTAAGAAAATGTTAGGGGATGCTGTTGATCTCATACATCAATATGTGGAAGAGACTGAGGGTAATGAGAATGTGAATGCTGATGACCAACCCACAGTGAGGAGGAGGAGAAGAGTGTACAGACCCAGGGTAACCTACCAAGGGCTACATGAGCTGGAGAAAGTGGAGCGCTATAGGGTGGACAGGGACATTCTACAGCAAATTGTTGAGCTGTGCCGGCCACTTCTCACACACAGAACCAACAGAGGGGAACCCAACCCAGTGGATACCAAGGTATGTCTAGGCTTACGAATATTAGCAACAGGTACCTTCCAAAGGCCAACTGGGGATATCATGTGGATCTCACAGGCATCAGCATCTAGGGTACCCCACCAGTTCCTGGATGCCATGTCAGCACATGCCGGTGAGCACATATATTTCCTCAACATCCATGAGGCGTTGACCAGAAATATGCATCTCTTCCACCAAATAGCAGAATATCCTGAGGTAGTGGGTGCTGTGGACTGCACACACATACACATCAAAGCACTACCCAGTGAGAGGGGTAGGGTCTACATAAACTACAAGGGCTTCCCCTCAATCAAATGTCAGGTTGTGTGCGATGCCCAGGGTGTACTGGCAGCCCTGGAAGCTATCACAACTCCCACATCTGGCATATGACACAGCTGTACCAGAAATTTGCCAGTGGGAACATCCCATATGGCTACCTAGTGGGGGATGCTTGTTACACACTGGAGTCATGTCTGATGACACCCAACAGAAATGCACAAACACCTGAACAAGAACTCCATAATGAGGCACATGGACAAACCAGAATCATAACAGAGCATGTGTTTGGGATACTCAAGTCACGGTTCTGCTGCCTGGACATATCCAGTGGAGCCTTGCAGTACTCTCCAGCTACATGTACATAAATGTTCATTGTATGTGCCATGCTACACAAAATGATGCTGCGGAAACAGCTGCAGCAGGATCAGTATGGGGCAAGGCCACACAACCCCCCCACCATTGCCAAGGCCATCACAGGCACAGAGGGACTCAGGGGAGGAACAACCTGAGCCTGCCCAAGTAGGCAGAAGGAGATGTGCCCAGTATGCCCAGACTTTGGAAAAGAGGCAACGCATAGCACATGCACTGACATGGTAGGGACCCAGGGAATGACACCTCTCTCTGACTCACGCATACAATAAAAGGGATGCCAAACATGATGCCACCTGTGCTTTATCACTTATAGGGAGTATACTATTTGCATTCGACATTGTCATCCCTCCAGCAACCTCCTCAGTACTGGCACAGCCACAAGGTAAGCCACTCTTTCTATCAATTGCTGAATGGAGTAGTATGTTCTGCTAGTTTTATCTATGGTATGGATGTGAGCATGCACGGGAATTGGGTGGCTGAATGGGATGGCAGCAGATAGTGGACACCTATATGGGCAGCATGAAATCCATAACAAATACTGGTGTTAACAAAGTAGGCAGTACTAGACAAGGTGACAAATCCCACTGCAGTACATGTGGTGATCCAAATGTGTGTCCATAGGACAAACACATGCATGTCAGTGAGGCTCACATACCCAACACCTGCCTCGGCCAGCAGGACAGGTGTAAATGACCATAAAGAAAGGCTGTGCTAAGGCCTCCAATTGATGGCAATGGTGAACAGCCCCACTCCAGACCTGCACAGACAGATTACAACAGGTCTGGCAGTTGTATGTTAGTTCTCAAGGGTAAGAATTCTGAAACTGAAATGTAGGTCAAAAAAACCTAAAATCTGTACTTTATTGATATGCCTCTAGTCTGCATGATAGGTCAGAATACAAAATTAAATGGACACCAACAGAGTACCTGAAATACCAGTACAGTCATAGCAAATGTTTAAAGTCATCGGCTGTGCCCTACCCCACGATCCTATGTAGAAATGCAGTAACATATATGTGTGGATTTAATAACAGTAGCCCAATTTACAGCATAGATTGTTGCATGTGTACAATATGCAGGGGTCCATGTGTTAGGTTGTTCTGTGTTCAATATTGTCTAGAAGTGGTCAGCATGTAGGCATGGAGGGTTGTGTCTCGGTGGCCTATGGCCAGTACTGTTGATGACAAGGCCATGTTCTGACAACTGCAGTGCTAACCACAATGCATCTCAGCAATACCCATGTCAGCAGTCATCCATACTCATTGTCCAGATGTCAATATCTGTCACTGTCTGAAAGATGGACATGCCATGAATGTGGACCCAGACATACACACAGTACACAGGTGGAAGGACCCTAGACAGAGTACATAAAATGTAACTGTCAACTGCATGCACCTTTGGAATTGTACATACATGTTAGCAGCACATTAGTTGTCTGTGTAGTATGGAATACTGATGTAGTCTGGCCAATTACTGGCAGACCACAAAAGGCACAGTTATGAAGTAATGAGAGACTGCCTATGTCCTCTCACAAGGCAACATAAGGAGAATGTTCTGGGTATATCTGTGAGTCAGCTGCAAGAAGCTTCCATATCACACATGCACTCAGCTCCCCCCACCATCAGCCACAGGTTTATCACAGGTCATATCCCTGCTGTTGGGAATGAGTATAGTATGACCCCCCCACTTTCTTATGGAAATACCCACAGAATGTAACATGCTGAAGAGGTGTCCCATGCATGTGTGTCCCTAGCTGTAAGCAGCACCCTGCCAGCATCCAGACCAATGGATTAATATGGACAGGAACTAATGCCATTAACACCTTGCACATTTACTCTGTCACCCCAGGGGAATCCAGTGGCTTGCAGCCTGGGACTGTAGGAGTGACAGAATGCACTGGCCTGCTACAGATGGTTTGCATCACTACCAAATAGCCTACAGTCCTCTGTTAAAGGCCTGTGACTCACCCGTACTGCCAATGCATGGTATCTCATGGGGTCCCAACTAACAACATAACAGTCAACAGAACACAAATGCAAGGCCATGTTGACAAATCCCAGTAGCATGCCCACCATGTCCTACTGCATGAACTGTGGACCAACCCCTAAATACCGCTGGGATGAAGGGACAATTATAGTGATACTTCTCAGATATTACCCACATAATGTTAGCAAGAGGATAGAATAGCAGAGTGAGAGGGTGTTGAAGCATGGGCATCATGGAGTGTATGAAGTCTGAAACTCTAATGTGTGCCCATAATACCCCTGCTTGCAAACCCAGTAATGGGTGGCTACAAACCTGCTCATAAACCAAAATGTGAAGGGGAACTGACCAGATATATGAGCCCTGCCTCTGGGTAACCTGGGTGAATCTGTACAGCTGAGAGGTATGGCCACAGCAGGATATGGCAATTCTGTTACGTTGATATATATACAAGCAGGGGATCCTCAGCCACCACAATACCAAGGTGCTGGTCCATTTACACAGACCCATCAGCAAGTGTCTGCAGCTACCCCTCCAGAATGGCATGAGTGTGTGAGAATATGTAGGCTGTAGACCACAATACCGGACACAGCTTCATTCATCTTTAATTTCCCAGGAAATAACTGTGAGCAAATAAGTATATCTGTCAGTAGTTGATGACATAACATAATACATCACAGTGTAAAACAGTACATATGCCTGAATATCTCTGCTAACACCAACCATGTAACACAAGCAGCACAGACAACAGTAGTTACAGTATTCCCCTATCTGTCACCCATTGTGACTTCATATTGTCAACCTATCTACAGATATCCTGCAGAAACAGGTTGCTAGCTGTAGGTGTAGAACACCAAACCCCGGACTGAAGCACAACCTACCTGGAATGGATTTACACACTCAATACAGAAAGTCATACTAGGCATTCTCCTGTGGTGCAGAGGTTAGCCTCACAGCAACAGGTTCTCTCATTCGATTCTCGGCTGGAGTGCCTTCTGTGTGGAATCTGCATGTCTTCCCCACGGTCGAGTGACATTAAAGACATGCAGGTAGGTGTGTCCGTGAATGGGTGTGCCTTCTGTGAAGGTTGGGCATCGGGTTGGCAACTCGGCACTGTAAAAATCCACTGCCAATCATTAGTGGACCGGAGTTCCGCTGTGGTGACCCCTAACCAGAAAAAGCCAAAAGACTATACTGGGCATGCTCCTACACTTAGAAAAATGAAGCCCATGTCTGACAACACAGTGGACTATACATATCTGTCAGTCACAGATGTCTGTGCACACACACCACATTGTACACCATTCATGCCTTGGACACATATTGGATAGGAATACTCACACATATTCAAGGCCAACACACTATAATAGGTCAAACATACACACACAGAGATGTGGGGAAGACAGAGACAGACAGTGACAGATAGATTTCCATCATGAGGCTTGTCCTACCCACCACACATCCAACTGGTCAATATCATATGCTGTGCTCATGTCAATCACTGTGGGCATTGCTTGTTGTAGCCCTCAGCCCTATAGTGTCTGTGGTGCTTGTGATAACTGTGTAACATAATAGTATAAATCAGCATTCATCTGGCATTTGTATAGCCAGTCCTGTCAAATGTAAAGTTGTTTGTGGCTGAGTGTGCATGTGTGTGTGTGTGTGTGTGTGTGTGTGTGTGTGTGTGTGTGTGTGTTTCCAGAAGAATGGTTTATGGCCCATTCACACACACTACACTTCCCATTGCCCATGTTAGCACTCCTGCTGATGTCAGTCGCCTTGAAATAACTCTCTGGCCAAGTCTCAGCCTAATAAGTTGCTTGGTGCTTGTGATACATGTGTAATACTGTAGTGTAGAATACTAGCTAGGTAAGATTTCTTATCCCAAACATGGTAATTGTGAAACTGTGTGTTGACGTGGAGGATTTTGAGGCCATTCATAGTCACCACACCACCCATTGCCCTAGTTTAGCATGCCTGCTGATGTCAGTCACCTTGAAATAACCCATTGGGCAAGTGTCAGCCCCATAAGCTCCGTGGCACTTGAGATAACTGTATAATACTGTAGTGTAGCATACTAGTTAGGTAGAAGTTCTACTCTGAGAGATGGCAACTGTGTCTGTTTGTGTGTGAGAATGTGTGTGTTTTTGATGATACATGATTTTATGGACATTCCCAGTTACTACTCTCCCCTTACCCCTCCTTTAACACTGCTGTTGATGTTAGTCACCTTCAAAGATACCTGTGGAGAACTCTCCAGCATATAAGCTCCATGGCACTTGAGATAAATGTGTAATACTGTAGTATAGCATACTAGTTAGGTAGGAGTTATAATCTCAGAGATGGCAACTGTGAAACTATGTCTGTTTGCATGTGTGAGAGTGTGTGTGTTTGTGTCTTTGATGACACCTGTTTTTATGGACATTCACACTTACTACTCTCCCCTTACCCCACCTTTAGCACTGTTAGTCACCTTCAAAGATACCTTGGCACAGTTCTCCAGGGTGTAAGCTCCATGGCACGTGCCATAAATGCAGAACAATGTAGTAACAATAACTACATAGCTATGGGTTTGAATCTCATCTGTGGCAAGTGTTTGTGTGTGTATGTATGTCTGTACCTTAAAGATTTTGGCCCCATTTACACCCAGTACACATCTCAGAGGCTGGCTTTAGCAGTCCTGCAGATATCATCCACCTTAGAAGTACCTGTTGCCAACCCTAAACCATGTAAGGTCAGTGGTGTATATGGTAAATGTGCAACATAATGGTCTGTAAAGATTGTTAGATAGAGATTTGAATCTCACCCCTGGCAAATGTAAATGTGTGTGCAGGGTAAAATTATTTTTGGGATCTCTCACCCACTACATCACCCAATGTCAGTATTTACAAGGGCTGGTGATGTTCCTCACCTTAGAACACCTTAGGACAACATCTATTTTATAAGCTTCCTGGTACATTCGATAAATGCAGTATACTATAATAACAATACATAGCTAGGTAGGAGGCTGGATCTCAGTACTGGTGTGTGTGTGTGTGTGTGTGTGTGTGTGTGTGTGTGTGTGTGTGTGTGTGTGTGTGTGTGTGTGTGTGTGCGTGTGTGTGCGTGTGTGTGTATGTGTGTGCATGTGTGTGTGTGTGTCTGTCATTAGTATCCTGTGTGGAAGTTGTTGTGATTGTGTAATAACAAGATCTATTGTGGGGCAGGTTTTGCTAAATTATTATGTTGAGGACCTAGTATATGTCACAATGTCTACCTTACAAGGACAACATAAATCAAACACCAGAGAGGTTGATGTAGACAATCCATAGCCCTACATGTGACATTATGGATTGGTGAACAATATAGGCAACCATTCTATTACTCAGAGAACACTCTCCACCCACATCTCATACACAAACACACTTGGCTTGGCAACAACCACTATATTTGTAGTTTCCTGCATATTGCCTCATAGCTAGTAACCATGGTGTGATTGCAGTGGACTACATGCCTGTTGACCATAACAGTTCCACTGACATCAGAAAGTACTTTGATGTGTTACATCTCCTGACTGAGTGTGTGTTATCCAGCATGTAAAAGGACACGGCACCCTGTTCCATCCCTGCCCTAGGCAAATAAATGTGTACAGTGGCCCTTTTGCTATGTTCCCCACTGGACGCTTACAACTGCAGAGTCTGTAAATGTAACCCACAAAGGGAACACCATGTCTTATACAGATGCCCTGTATGGACTGATGCCACTAATTCCACTGAATTTCTGTATCATGCTGTCAATGTAGGTGCAAGCACGACCTCAGTTACATAGCCAGGTCTCACCAAATGAGGTCAGGAATGCTACATCAGAAGATAACAATCTGTCCACACAACATGCTCCAGAGACCTCAAGTACCCTTCCACAGGTCAAAGAACATGCGTGTGGGACATGTGCACAACCCAGACACTGTCCATCTTATGGAATATAGATCAAATACATGGGAAGCAATGCACATCACTGGCCACCCACAATAGTAACCCAGATGAGTGGATGATGAATACAATACCCACCCTTGGGGACCACTCCAGGGACTACACCCCTGAGCCACACTGGGGACTATTGTCATGTGGCCTGATGCAAAGGTATTCCCTTTGCCTAGCCTTGTCCAGCCTTTAGGCCCATTCACCTACTACACACCTATGAAGCAATGAACCTATGCATCTCAGTACTGGCAAATGTGTGTGTGTGTGTGTGTGTGTGTGTGTGTGTGTGTGTGTGTGTGTGTGTGTGTGTGTGTGTGTGTGTGTGTGGAGATGAATGATTTTGAAGCCATTCACACTCACTACACCTCCCATTGCCCTACTTTAGCATGCCTGCTGATGTCATTCACCTTGAAATAACCCTGTCGCCATGTTTCAACCCTATAAGCTCTGTGGTGCTTGTGATTATTGCGTACTACCGTAGTGTAGCAAACGAGCTAGATAGGAGTTCTAATCCTGATCCTGTCAACTGTAATAATGTGTGTGATTCTCTGAGAGAGTGTCTGGATGTCTTAGTTGACACCTGATTTTGCGGACATTCATACTTACTACACTTCCCTTATTTCTTTTTAGCAATGCTGCTGATGTCACTCACCTTCAAATATACCTTTGGGAATCTGTTTAACATGTAAGCTCTGTGGTGCGTGCACTAACTGTGTAAACTGTAATAGAAATACATAGTCAATTAGGGATTTGAAACTCAATACTGGTAAGTGTGTGTTTGTGTGTGTGTTATCAGTATCCTGTGTGGGTGTCGGGGTGGTTGTGTAATGACAGAATCCATTGCAGTGTGTGTTTTGCTACATCATTATATTGAGGACTTATATGTCCCAATGTCCACATTACAAGGCCAAAAGTTTCCAAACACTGTAGAGGTTGTTGTAAACAATCCTCAGCCATAAATGTGTACAGCCATGTGCAATTATTATGTAACAGTATGGATTAGTAAACAATATAGGCAACAGTTATAATACCCAGATACCACTCTCCACCCACAGATCATACACAAACACACTTGGCTCTTACTCCCTTCCTTTCTTACTTTCTCTCTGTCTCTCTCTCTGTCTCTCTCTCTCTCTCTCCCTCTCATGTGGATGTGGAAATGTACATCTGTTTTGCATAGGCAGCAGCTTGAGTTTTGTAGGTAATGCTCATGATCAGCTGACGGGCTGTGCATGAATTGGAGTCCCCCACTTACTAATTGCATGTGGAAAAGCTGTGGTATCATTCCTCTAGCCAATTGCATGGAAACACACTCCTATAACTAAGCACTTCATGTGGGTGTTGGCCCTTTTCCTTCACTGTGAGCAGGACTTCATGTGGGTGTCTGACAAACAGCATCACAGAGGGTAGTTGGAAATATCTCTTACAACATACACTGTGGAGACAGGCCAACAAACAGAAGGGGGATGTTCCAGACATGGGGACAGAATGTAAATATTGCTGTTCTACATTTCAAGTAATGTTGGTTTAACAGGATTTGTGTGGATATGGCTGTTCTACATGATTGAAAGTGTGGCATGAGAGTGTTATGTGGTTGAGGAAACTCTCACCTATAGGACTATCTGCACACGGGCCAGAATCTCGAGTCTTATACGTGGTGAGTTACTCACACATTTCCTATCTTTAGAAATGCAGTAGCATACTCTGATGATTGCAGTCAGTACATGGTGCCATCCATGTGAGTTACTGACTTCATATCCCTCAGAAGAGATATGTCACAACAAACCCTGTTACACCAGGAATTTTTTCAATTTATCACAGCAATAAGTCAATAGTGGCCCTGTGTTTGTGCCTCTGTCCCCAGAGTCTGTCACCCTTTGTCCATATGTCATGCAGTAAGAGTTGCATATGTACAGCATATCATTATTTATTGATATCATTCCTGACAACAAGCCAGTGATATATCAGACTGCTAGACATGTTATGTATAGTAAGCCTTATATCTGAGGACAAAATCTGGACATTCTGTTGTAGTCTGTACAGTAATGAGGTCTGTGCACTTATGGTGATTGTTTACAGAGTGTCAGTATTGTGTAGCAGTGTATTGTAAATATGCTACTTGGCCTGTGTACAGACTGTGGTAGATGTTAGTGTTCTTGATCCGTTTCAATCTGATGTTGCATGCTGCTCCAGTTTCTGGTACCCTCTCAGCGTATATGTTTTTAGGGCCAGACTGAGACATATCCCATACCACAGTCAGGCATCAGACTACACTGTGAATTGGGCCAGTTTATGTAGGGTTAGTATGTGAGTGGCAACTATGATGATGGTTTTGTTCACACATATACTGTACTATTAATTAGGATTACCATAATGTGACTGGGACTGTGTTGAGATTGGTTGTGGGTATGCACTTTCCCACTGGTGCCTGTTACTCCGTGCTGTTGCATGCCTGTAGTGCCTGCTATATTTGCAAGTACAAGTGTATACCCCATAGGAAACTTGAGTCAGTGTTGTGGCAGTCTGCCTGTAGTTTACACAGTGCTTTGTGAGGTGCCTGGCAGCTCAGTGTATTTACCTAGTGTGATGTTATGTCCAGATATTTGTCAGATGTACTGTTGCCTGGCTACCATATGTGTTGTGTATTTCTGAAAAAGCAGTGGGATGCTGTGAAGATGTATGTCACTAACTAGTGGGAAGTATGTGGGCTTGGGACCTCTACTCATCCAATTAATATGTGTTAGGACAGACAGGAAGGTGTGAATGCATCAACTGTGTGAGTTTATCTATTCCAATATTTGTGTGATATCCCCATTTTTATGGCTGTAAACATCCCCTTTGTCAGGCTTGGTCCACACGTCTTGCACAAAGGAGTTCTGAGTATACCTCTAGACTGACAAAATTGTGTCAGACTGTCCATGTTTATTGGTCATATTTCTGCTGTATTCCACAGGATCATTACTGTGATTTGTGTGATACTTCACTATGATGATCTTATGATGTCTGTTAGTAACTGATGGTATACATGTCAGTATCATTAGTGACTTCCTACACAACATGTCTGTTGATACAACCCCTGTTACTGTAGCAACATTCTACATTTATACCTGCAATACTTACATTGCATTCCCTTGCACTAAGAGGTTGTGACTTATGGTGCTGAGGTATGACTCCACTACATGTTATGGGCATATGTTATATATATATATATATATATATATATATATATATATATATATATATATATATATATATATATATATATATACCAACATATAAATACATAAATAAATAAATATATATATATATATATATATATATATATATATATATATATATATGGTTTACTATTGTTTATTCGAATGGAAAAAACATTTTCCGCTCAAATAAACGAATAGTAATACCGAAAGTGAAAAAAACCTACTGTTCACAATGTTGAACCAAATGCTCAATGCATTTGACTCGACATTGTTGTTGAATCCACCACATGATAGCCATATAGGAATCGATGTAAATCAAACTCCTATACAGCTATCACATTTTTGCACGGGGCAAGCCCCCCTGCATCCTCCATGTGAGGGGCTGCACCCTCCACAACCCCCTACTTATATATCCTAACTCCAAGATCGCACTACAGTGGAGATGTGGATGAATTTCCACTCCCCACTGTACTGCGATCTCCATGCAGATAGTCAATTTACACTTATGCAAATGCAGTTGTGCATTCACATAAGTGTAGTCGACTATCTGGTGCAAAACTATTTGTGCATTCGACATTCTGTTTTTTGGCACATTGCAGTCAATAGAATGTTGTTCGCACAAACAATAGTAAACCTATGTTTATATATATATATATATATATATATATATATATATATATATATATATATATATATATATATATATATGTGTGTGTGTGTGTGTGTATGTACATATATACATATATCTACTTATGTGTGTGTATATATATATATATATATATATATATATATATATATATATATATATATACATATATATATCCGTATACTTGTTATGTTTAAACATAAGTGTTGTATATACCTTCCTGGATGTATCACACCATATTTATCTGATATGTGTGTATTTAGATATAAAAACATGACTTAATTAACACTATTTTCACTTACAAGTACTAAACAATTATAGTAGTCAAAGCAGTTCTTCACTACTATCCAGTATGTATACTGAATGATATATTTGAAAAACCAACAGGCATTTTCACAGCTCCGATGGCTTAGTGGTTAACTGCTGTGACTATAGTGTACAGGATCCTGGGTTCAAAGGCTGTTTATTTTGTTGCTAGGCAGAACAAGGACTGTTGGATACAGAGTGGTTAAGGCAGTTTTGAGCAGCTTTAAGCAGGCTTGCATGGGTTTGCGCTACGATAAGCGGTGCTAATGTATGGTTAAATGAAAAGGCGCTTACACCGTGTCAGCTTTGCTTACCAGTGCGCAAATCTGCTTAGCATTTACATTTAAGCAATGCTTACACCTTCTAAGCATAACTCAGCTCTGGTAACCAGTGATCACATTCCAGTCTGATAAAATAGCAGGGCAATGACATCTTTAATAAATGTTTTTAATCCCATGTACATAACATGCTTCTATGTGCTGTCATTACAGTAGCAAGGGGTGTGAGTATAATGTTTGGGACACCTGAGTATACACCGCTAGTACAACAATCTTTTCTCTTTGTATGTTCATAGTTCATAGTTCATAGTTTAGGTACTAAGCTAACTGCCCTTGCGAGCCATTTTAAGCTTAGCCAATTTTCCCTTGTGAGACTCAAACCCTGCACCTTGTGTTTCTAAGGCAAACACCTTAGCCATTAAGCCACCCTCCCACCCCTACATGGGTAGTTTCCCATGTTATTTACAGTCACACTTGCATGCATTGTGTCATTACATTACTGCTTTTAACAGTGCTTTTCCAAGTAAGAGTAGATTGCAGATTGTAGTACTGGAACCATACACCCCTGCATGCAAAGCTGGACTCTGAGTACTGACTATCATGTTCTTAGTGTGTGAGCTGTATGTTACTAAGTTTTTCCTACTGGATATTGATTTGATATGCGAATATTAACTGTAGACTACAATGTGTTTAGGGCATGTCATTGAGAGGTACTGTCATGTAGTAATGGCATACCTATCAGTGTCAGATGTCTATCTGTCAAAACATTCATCCTAATGCATAACCTGTTGGCTAGCTGATTTCTGTCTGTCCTATGTACAGATGTGCAGATGTCAGTTCTCCATCTTGGCTGCTTATAGGCAATCTATTATTGACAGACACTGACATGTCTGCCCAGCTGTGTTATGAATACCACAACTAGGAAAGCCCACCCTGTATGCACCACATGCCATGGATACCTCAACCAGACTACCACAGTCAACAGAACATGCTTGGGTGCAGGTCTCTAACCCAGACACTTGCCATGTTATATAATATATGATGCATGCATGTCAATTGGAGCACCTCACTGGCTCTCTGCAAGAGAAAACTAGATGACTGCATGTTGAATTTAACTGTCATCCTGGGGATCACTCAAATGACATTGGCTGATAGATGGCCTGCTGACAAATGTCTGGTGGCATGATACCACTGTACCCACATGCCCTACTCTTCTCATCTCTCCATGGACATTAGCCTGGTACACACCTAGGAACACCTGCACCTATGGTCCCCAGTACTGACAAATGTGTCAGTGTGCATTACTGAGAATAACAATGTCTGTGTGTTTGTAAACTTGCAGTTGACAATACCCTGAGGGCCTTCTTACCCACTACACCCCATTGCCATACTTAGAAATGGCTGCTGCTGTAATTGATGTTAAATGTACCTTGTTACACTCTTTACCCTATGGGCTCCCTGGAACTTGCAGTACCACATAACACTGTTCTACAAATGGGTAGATAGGCGTGGGTTACTCTCTGAGTCCTCCCAAGTATGTGTATGTGTATGAGTGTGTATATTTGTAGGAGACAGCATTGTGAGGCCACATTCTCCAACTACAATAAACATTGCCATACATTATAAGGGAAAGTGACGTTGTTGACATTAGGAAAGCCATGACAAACCCTCACCCTACTATCCCTGTGGCATGTGCAATAAAAGCATAATCCCTGTAGTACCACTGATTATATAGACAAGGAGTTGTATTGCAGTCCTGGTCAATGTGTGATTGTGGGTATGTCAGAACATTATCATGGGTTGCAGTGAGTACAATATCCAATGTGAGGTGTGGGTGCTGGGTATACTGTCTGTTCACCATGGTACCCCAGTACATTTTCCAAGGTCCACTGTATGAAGACCACTGTCACCATCAACCATGCAGGTAAAAGATTATACTATCCAGTCCAATGATGCATGTGCTGTGTGCAAATTCTCTGTAACAGAATGTACTCACTGACAAGGTAGTTAGCACTGCTAAACCCAGGTCTGTCAGATGTGTCTATGACTGTATATATTTCTCAATGTGTATATGACAGTATGTCAGACTATGTATTTTTTTATTAACACCCAGTACATCCCCCATTACCATACTGTACAAGGCGTGGTGATGTTCTTCACTTAACAGGAAACTCGGGACACACCTCACCCTAAAAGCTCTGTAGTGTGTGTGCAATGAAAGTCAAACACATTAGTAGCAATAAGCACCTAGGTAGTGGTTCTACTCTCAGTGTAGCCAAGTAAGTGTGTATGTATGTGGAGGGATCTACTTCAGTCTGCAGAAAATATATGTCCCAGGAGATCATTTGTCTGAGAACTAACTGGCTAAAGGTATCATTTCAAAGCAGTCATCTTGTGGAAATACATTCAAGAAAAACTAGTAATGGATGTGTACATGCCCTCTTCCCCACTGTACAGCTGTACAGTGGCATAGGAGTTGGTATATATACATGGGTGTGGTTATTGTGGCCACAGCCACCCACATTGGGGTATTGTTTTGGGTATCACTTCACTTACTGTGCTGTTATACTGTACAGTTTATGTTAACAAGTAGTTGTTAACCACACTATGTGCAGTTCTACGCCACTCCACACCCTCCAAAGTTGGAGGCTGTGCCACCCACACCAGCACACGTATGTTTACCAATTCCAGGATTGCACTACATTGGGGAAGAGGACAGATACCCTGCCAGTACCATTCTCAATGACATTAAACTGGTGAACTGATTATTTCCTGATGTGATGTTTTGGCAGTTTGGTCTGGGTGGAATTACATATGTCAAAATGAGTTCACTGCAAAATGAAGTACATCTATGTGAGCAAAATATTCTGTGTATCAACACCAATGCCTGTGTGTGTATGTGTGTGTGTGTGTGTGTGTGTGTGTGTGTGTGTGTGTGTGTGTGTGTGTGTTATTCATGGACATTTGGTGTGTGCCACACAGTACACTTACAATTGTCCACTGTAGAAGAGCTGCTGACATCAGCCACCATGAACTCACCTGTATACACCCCTTAGACCTATCAGCCATGTGGCATATGCGTAACTGTTATGCAGACCTATTAGCTGTGTTCAGCTGTACCCGGGATTTGACACAGTCAGTGTGTCACCACACTGCTACACCCCTTATAGGACAGGACAGCAGACCAACATCCTGCTGACACATAGACACCTGCGACACAAACTGAATACATTATGGCTACCACAATCAGTCAGCATTAATAACATCTATAATGCATCATTGCTGGATAGCTACACACCCTGAAGTGTAAGCATTAATCATTCCAGCTGAAAACATGTTCAACAGCATTACATTGCTAAACCTTAGGACATTCACCTTTTGCATCATAACCATATCAGCATGTCCCTGTATCGATGGTATGGATGACAGGGATGTGGCACAGGTAGCATCCTATGTACAGGGTGTTTTTGCAGGATTTCCAGAGTCCTAGGCTGAGCTGTTTGTTTGTCATCATGTGTGTAAGTTAGGGGGGGGGGTTATTAAATGGCTGTGCAGATGTGGTGTGTGTAGGTATGGAGGTGCCCTAGCTGTGTTGGTGAAGTGTGTGTGTATGTATGCACACTTGCCTGCCATGTGGCTGCCCTATACTGGGGTTTGTTGGACAGCTGCAGACTGTATATGGCAGGATGTACACTTCACTGTTTCTGGCCATGGACATGGGAACTGTGCCTGCCAGGGGTTTCACAGGCACTACCAGGCAGAAGCCCAGATATGTTACTCTCCCCTGATGATGACAATTGTCCACTGGACCTGCGTCCCTATTGGGACTGGCCAGGACCACGTGCACATGGCTGGCTGTATTATGGTGTGGACAGCAACCCCACTTTCAGTGCTGTTGCTGGTACTGCCACTACGGGAGTGGCCATGAGTTGTTGCATGTCCACATAGACCTCCACTTGGTGTTGCTGACCTACATCCACGTGACCGCCACCCTTCTCCCACTACATGCTCTACCACAGACACCACACGGTTGAGGATTCCCACCATCTCACCCAACCGTCTATCCAGGACCTCTGGAACATAATGGTGGGCACCTGCAAGATCACAGATGTTGTCAAGTACAGTAGAATGAGTATCCCTCTGGAGCCTCAGACTCTGTCTGGTGTAACATTCCATATATGCCTGTATCTCCATGATGGCCCAAAACATGCATTTGGTGACACTGCTTTGGCACTACTGCCAGGGGCATGATGGCCAGCAGCCATCCTACGAGCACCCCTGTACATCTCCCTGTGTGGTACCTCGCTGGTCATCCGGCTATGGCTGCTGTGTATAGACACACTTGCCATAGGCCCCACACTGTCCTATCCCATGCAACCACCCACCAACTGTCCCTCATCTATGGCCACTGGTGATAGGGTAGGTATGGGCATTGAGACTGTGTGCAGGGATGGGGTAGATAAAAGTGGGATGTCAACTGATAGCACAGCTTCACCCCCTGATAACACTGCCTGTGCCTTACCATGCCTATCATCATTGTCAGAGTCTGTCTGGACAGTAACATCAGTTTGCCTGCAGGAAGGACCCTGAACCACCTCGCCACCTTTGAGGGGCAAACGAAAAATTTAATTTAAGACCTGTACATTATGGTTTACCTCTGCACACACACACACACACACACACACACACACACACACACACACACACACACACTTACAGTTGAGGTGGCACAAAGATATTACACAGACATCTCATTACCGAACAGTCAACATACATGACATATAGCACTCAACAGCATGCACTGCAGCCATACTCAATCCTTGTTACCCACATCAAACATCTCTGTGATGCATGAGTTGTGCTAGTAGGTGATGTCCCTTCCCCTGGAATACACTGTACCCATGTGCATAGCATTGCTGTGCACCAGTACAGCACATTGGCATGCACTGCACACCATACTTCACGAGTGCACACACCATTGCTGAATGTGTATATGTATGGCAGTTATGTTTGCTCTGTTGCTCACAGCCCATATGTGTTTGTCTGACACATACTTGGGATGATATGAGGACTGATGTCAATAGTTAATGCCTGACCTCTGATTTGCAGATCTCATCATCAGCAGTGCATGTATGAGCAATCAAATCCGATTACAATGGCAACCTTCAAACCTTAATGTGGATATGAGGAGTGTACACCCCCTTGTTGACATGCCAGCCTCTTCCATGGTATGCATAGGGGCTACAATACTGCATATGGTAACATTACACCAACCTGATATGTGACATATGACCTGTGGAATCCAATGCAGTATCAAACAAATGTGTTAGTCGTGCAGATGCTGAATGAGATGCATATGATATGTGGGTTGCAAGTGTGCACAAACTTAACACAATGGTTTGTTGCAGCAAATGTTAAGTGAACTACAGCAGTCACTTTTATTAGAAGGGGTATACTAGCACAACCCATCTAAACTTGCTATTATTTGGTCATTCTGCCCTACAAATGTCCCCCAACTCTGTCGGATTGCAAGGTCAGCTCATGTGGTGCACAGCCCTTGGAGGTGACACAGTGGCTTCACTATTGCTGTGGCGTCAGGGTATGTCTGATACAATTCATGACCTTTACTGTGTTTAGATACAGCCATTCTTAGTGAGCTTTGGATGTATGCTTCAGTTCACTGCTGTGATCAGGATGACACCCCTCCCCATCCTCAGCCTTATTGCAGATGCTTGACAACTATGGGCCACACATGAGTGTGATTTTGCAGTGTTCCAAATTCCGAACACCATGTCTACTGGCCTAGTTCCTGCTAATGAACAGCAAACCTAAAGGTGTACACTGGCACCAGCAAGGTAAAAATGGTGATGGTGGCCCTGAGGTGGAGTGAAGTGTTGATTATGCACCACATGTATCTTTACGAATACTGTCTGTAGGTTTCAGCCTTGGTCTCATGATACCATTACACATTGCAACACATGCCTTTGGGAGACTTGATGTTAGGCATATGCTATCTGTAGAGAGCCCTGGCTGATGTTGCCTGTGGAACAACTCTTCTGTCTGATTACCCTAACCCATAGGTCACACGTATGCAGATTCCAGGCAATTCTCGACACAGGTACTGCACAGGCAGTACATGATAGACATTCCTGCAAGTCCCTCAGTGTTGCTGCATGTTTTTGGGCAGCCTCCATGACCAGTTTGCAACATGTATTGTCATCTGTTTTGGATGGGCATCTGTTTATTTTCTACATTAATGTTGTCCCATACTTCATACACACATATGACTGTCTGCACTGTTTGCCATGGTATATGCAATGGTGAGGTAAGCCTACTTTTCCCACTCCTGAATGCTACCTTTCAGATATGGGATCCATTTCATGTTTGTAAGTTGTATGCAAGACATGGCTGCCTGCCTCTGTTGCAGGTGAGTGGGCAAATGTCATGGACATACTTCTTGGACAGCAGACCATTACTTGGTGTGACATTGAGGCCCTGTACTTGATGGAAGGTCTGTACTCAAGAAGAGTGAATGCTGCCAATACCTCACAAGCTGCTTCCACAATATGGTATTTGGAGTGTGTGCACACATATTCTTCCAGTGTATGTTAAGGTATGTATTCCCCATATTTGTTTTCCTAACATAGGTTTCCATATTACACATTCATTGCTCATGTCAGGATCACATTACAGGTTGTAAAAGGTGTGAAATGTGGTATTGTGATTTGCTGTAGTTTAGATCACGAACAGTTGCCATTGTAATAGTGGTATATACACTGTTGTAGCCACTGTTTAAGGGTAATGTTTCAGAGATGTCCCTACTGTAGGCCATTTGTCCCACCATTATATTCATCTCTATCCACACATCTTGCAATGACAGGTTGTTAGGTATACTGCAGAACTCTTACATTACCTTCAGATATGCCTCCATGGTGACCACTGTGATGCAGTGCAGGTACCAGCAACAGTAAGTGAACATGTACAGTGTTCATTAAGGGTAGGTATGTTACAGGTGTGCATGGCAAATAGCATGGCCATAACATGGCCAGTGTATTGGCAAACCTGCACAAAACAACTTCATATTCACCAGCTACAGGCTGCTGCCCCAGTTGTATTCCAGAGGGACCTAAATAGTTGTGTGAGAGATGTAATGTCAGTAGCCACACCTGTGGCATTGGTACAGGGTGGGAGCAGCATTTCAGCACATCAACAGTACAAACCCACAATACTAGATATTATGCACATCTGTTCATTACTACACTGCAGCAACAGACTATCTTATCTGACATATGCATGTTGATACTTTACAGATGAAAATGGATAAGCAGCAGTGGTCTACTAATGTGCCCTGGAGCCTTACCTGCATGCTCCTCATCCATTGTGTGGGTGGCACCTACCTCCACAATACTGTCTTCAGCTTGCTGGCTTGGCTGAAAGGCGGGTGCCCCAAGGCTGGCGTGGAGCTCCTCAGCATGCATCAGTGGGGGTTGGATGGCATTACCCCCACCTGTGGCTAACTGGTCCCTCCTAACTGCAGTGGCACATTGACAGGCATGGCAGATCAGGTCCATGCAGCAATGCCGCATCTGCTTATAATTGCACTTGTGCAGGCTCACATTGTTTACCCTGTGGTCAAGCTCGTTCTACAGGTCTGTCCTCTCCAGCAGGTCCTGGGCTCTGTGGCTGAAGAGGATGGCATGATGGACTATGAGGAACTGGATTATAGCATAATTTTCCCGGGGTGTGTATACAGGCAGGCACTCCCGGGACATTGTACCTGGAAGACATAAACAGGAAAAAAGGTCAAGGGACCTCATACAGTTATCAGTTTACTATGAATTTGTTGACTGTAATACAGTCAAATAGTGATGCTGTCTAACCAAAATGTCGGTTTGCACAACACTGACTAATGTAAATGTCAAACCAGATGTCCACAAATGTCGATATCGACATTTTCAAACCAGAAGCAGACTGCCAGATTGTCTGCTTGTCAAAGTTGCCACACTACATTACATGTTTGCAGGGGGGCAAGCCCCCCTGCACCCCCATGTGGGTGGCTGCACCCCCACACACACCCTACTTATATATACAAACTCTGAGATCCCACTACAGTGAGGGTAAGGGTACATTTCCCGATCCCCACTATAGTGCGATCTGGCTTGGAATATCAGAATTCACAACAGTGAATGCTGTATTGCATTCGCTGATGTACGTTCCAACATTTTTTGTGTTGATGTTTTGAGTCGACATACGGCTCTCCTGACATTTTCTAAATCACACAAGTTGCGATCAACAAACTGATAGTAAACCCAGTTACCCATGTGCACATCAACAGTGGGTATTATTTGCAAATAATCCAGACTATACCATAACACTGTAAGCTATCATGGCTTGTACATTTTGCATTACACTCCTGGCCCTGACCTGTCCAGCTCCCCCAATGGTGGACACTTAATAGCATAATCCACTACACACCATTTATTTCTGTGTAGAGGGATGACAGTGGGCATCTTCCATGTGGATGGTGTGTGGATGGTGGCATGAGTGTGTTTGATTGTAGTGTGTGATGGGACTGTGAGCACATGCCTGTGTTAATGTAGGAGGCAAACTGTGATGATGCCATGCCCCATGGAGACTTGCTGTTGTTGCCATCAGTTGGCATTATGTCCATGCTCACCAAAGATGTGGGCAGGAGTGTGGGTGATGTGCATATCCCCCTGTACTACTGTTGTGGACAGAGTGCCACTGTTCCCAACTATCCTTTCTGATGCAGGTTGCCTGTATGCATGGCATGTGTGTATCAGGTGTGCTTTACCCCCAGTACAGGTTGACTTGTGTCACTGGCTCTGAGACTGCATACATATGTGTAGACGTGGTTGCAATTGGCCTTGGTGGTTTGCGTATGTCTAATTTCTTATCATAGTCAGCCTTACCTGAGGTCATTGTGAACCTACATGCTTGCTCAGATAGAGGTGCACTTGCTTTCAAGTTGTGGTCTGCTCCTGTGTGTCCCTGTACAGCCACTATAGCAACCTATTATGTGCTTTGTGTCTTGGTGGTGCCCACCAAGGGGAATTACTCTATCGTTGGTGGAGGATGGTTGCACAGGTAAGGTACTGCTGAGTCCATATAGTTTCATACGTTCATAGGTTCATACTAGGCTATCTGCCCTGGGGCAATTATAAGCCTAGCCCGATTTTGTTTGGCTTACGCCACCCCTTGATTTGAGTATACTGTGCCCTTTTTACGGTTTAGTTTACTGTTCCTCTGTCTAATAGTGACACGGAAGTAATCCCCGGAACAAACCTACGATCCCCCATCCACTCATCAAGATTCTTCTTGAAGAGATTCATTGAGGTGCCTAACATGAATTGGAATTCTATTCCAGAGCGAAGGGAGCCTCTGGGTTATGAATCTGTCCCTCCAGCAAGTCCTATTTATTTCTGTGCTGAGGTTCAAGTCCCTCGAGCATGTGGCTCTAAGGGATTTAGATTTACTGAGGTGGAGAATGTCCATTAATTCTGGATTGGACATAGCTTTATATGTCAGGCATAGATCGCCTCGAAGTAAGCGGTATGCAACTGAGTAGAGCTGGAGTTTTTTTAACCGAGCAGCATATGGCATCTGTTTGAGTCCCTTGATCATCTTGGTGAGGTACTTTTGGGGTCTTTCTAATTGCTGCAGGTGTCGGGTAAGGTACATCCCAAAAGGGGCATTGTATTCTATGATGGGCCTGATGAGAGATGACTAAAGGGGCACGATTACCTCTCTTGATCTAGATGTGAATCCTTTCATGATGAGGTGGGCCAGGTAGAAGGTCTTTCTAACCACTTTGGCAATGTGGTTGTCAAAGGAGAGATTGCTATCAACTTGGGTCCCCAGATCCCTAATTACTTTCTCTGTACTTAATGGTTTACCGCCTATGTGGTAG
Source organism: Protopterus annectens (assembly GCF_019279795.1). Lineage (NCBI taxonomy): Eukaryota > Metazoa > Chordata > Ceratodontiformes > Protopteridae > Protopterus > Protopterus annectens. The sequence continues at coordinate 1,387,518,723 of NC_056731.1, forward strand.
TTTGTGGGCACATTGCTTTTACCAAAGGGTATGACTATACACTTTTTGACATTTAGCTTTAGACCATGGCTCTGGCACCAGTTAAACATGATGCTATGCAGGTAGGTAGATGCACGGCCAGAACCATTCAATAGTACAACACAAGGCCAGCAGTAAATGATCCAGAAGTCACAAAAGAAAAAATAAATAATCAAAATAATAGATTTAAAGCTGAAAACAGCCCTTTATTAGTAAGACAGACTGGTTTCGGCAACCAATGCCTTGAATGGATACACTGAAGAAGGCATTGGTTGCCGAAACCGGTCTGTCTTACTAATAAAGGGCTGTTTTCAGCTTTAAATCTATTATTTTGATTATTTATTTTTTCTTTTGTGACTTCTGGATCATTTACTGCTGGTCTGGCACCAGTTATCCATCTCTGTGAGACCTTTTTGAAGGATGTTTGTGTCAGTTAGAGAGTCGATTATGGTGCCCAGTTTGCAGTCATCTGCGAACTTGGTGAGCCATAGTCCTCCCACATTGGCCTGTACCTCAGAAAAGTATATACCGAACAAGAGCGGTCCCAGGACAGAACCTTGTGGGACACTACTTGTGACTGGTTTTGAGTCTGGAACAAAAAATCAGAGCCAGCAAACGGTGACTGAATAAAAAATTGTATTCAACAATATCACAGCATATTGTAACAAAAACAAACCGGTTTCGGCTGGCAAAGCACAGTCTTCTTCAGTGTACAAAAAATTCATGAAATACAATAGCTGCATATATACAGATAGCCAAAATCCTATTGGCTGAAAATTATAGGTGTTCATTAAGTCCAGGTGGGAACAACCCACCCAGTCTAATGATCCATTTCTTTTCTTTCGCATTTAATATAGAGTGCCATTCAGATTTATGAGCCCTGTTCCCTAGAATCATGTCAATGACAATAAAGTTAAACTTGCTGGTGGAATGTACTAATGTGTGTTTATAGAGAGCATTGTGTGTCTTTTTTTGTTTGATATTGCTTAAATGCTCAGAAATATGAATTCTTAGAGGTCTGGACGTTTGTCCAACATAAAAAGCACCACAATTGCAAGAGGCTAAATAAATAATCCAGTCACTGGAACAGTTAGAAAAAAACCTTAGGTCAAAAACTTGTGAACAATTCCGACTGGAGAATTGTTTAGACTTATGAATATGCTTGCAATTGTTACAATGTCCACATGGAAAACAGCCTTGTACTGGTTCTCCTGTCAGTGTCGTTTGTATCAAATCATGTGATTTGTTATCCCTGTGTTTATAATGATTAAAGAAAGAATTGAGATTCCTCCCTTTTCTATAGGAAAAAAGACAATTGTCAGGGATGATGCTGTTAATCTCCATGTCACATGTTGGACAAACATCCAGACCTCTAAGAATTCGTATAGATCGTTAGACTGGGTGGGTTGTTCCCACCTGGACTTAATGAACACCTATAATTTTCAGCCAATAGGATTTTGGCTATCTGTATATATGCAGCTATTGTATTTCATGAATTTTTTGTACACTGAAGAAGGCTGTGCTTTGCCAGCTGAAACCGGTTTGTTTTTGTTACAATATGCTGTGATATTGTTGAATACAATTTTTTATTCAGTCACCATTTGCTGGCTCTGATTTTTTGTTCCTGATTGTTGGCGTTTCTTGAGCCTTGCATTTGCTGCCGTGCAGGAGGTTTCTTTTTTCATGTTGGTTTTGAGTCTGACATGGCTCCAGCAACTCTCGCTCTGTGGGTTCTGTCTTTGAGCCAGTTTGCGACCCATTTTGTGACATAGGGGTTTATATTTAAGCTATGATGCCCGCGTGGGATATTGTGTCAAATGCCTTTGCTAGGTCTAGATAGGCTCTGTGGACTATCTTCCCTTCATCTATGGCTTTGGTGACTGTTTCAAAGAAGTCAACCAGGTTCAAAAGGCAGGATCTGCCCTTGACAAAGACGAATTGGGTAGGATCTAGTGTCTGTAGGTCCCCGATGTCTTTGTTTATGAGCTCCATGATGATCCTCTCCATAGCCTTGCAGACTAAGCTAGTCAGGCTTTTGGGGCGATAGTTTCCAGGGTCCGTGGAGGCGCCACCATTGTGAAGTGGGACCACTGTTGCTGTACACCATTCTGTGGGCACATATCCGGTAGTGAGGCTGAGATTGTACAGCTGTTTTATTTGAGGGATTAGTTCTTCTTGGAGTTCATGTAGGATGCAACACGGGACGCCATCTGGTCCCATGGAAGCAGTGTTTTTTGCTTTGGAGAGGGCAGCCTTCACCTGAGCATCAGAGATGTTTGGGAGGCAGCCCCCTGCCGGGATAGACACTTGATCTTTTGGGGGGGAGGGGGTGGAGAAGTTTGCACTGAACCTGTCTGCCAGGATATTGGCAATGTCTGTGGGTTCAGTGTATTTTTTGTCGTTTAGAATCAACTCAGAACAAGTCTGGGAGTTGCATCCCAGGTTCCTAACATAACTGAAAAAATCCTTATAATTGTCTTTAGTGTCCTGTGCAATTTTTCTCTCAAAGCTGGCCTTGGAGGATTTTATGAGGGATCGTAATTTTTTGCTAGTACTGATCAGAGATGCCTTCCCTATTAGGGATCTTGCTCTATCATGTAGTATCTTCCTCCTTCTGTTGTACAGTCTATTTATGGCTGGGGTCCACCAGACTGGATGCCTGCCTTTGGATGAATGGGTCTTGGTTTTGTTTGGGATAGCTTGATCCATGCATTCCTGGAGATGTCCGTAGAATGCGTTTATATAGGATTCTGCAGTTTGGGCCGTAGTTTCCACTGGCCCTGGGGCCTTGAAAGATTTCATTTTGGTTTTGAGAAGTGAGAAGTTCACTTTTGAGAAGTTTTTCACTGTGGTTTTCTGGGCTGGGGGTGGGGTCGGGATATGGATATCTAGTGAAATTAATTTATGGTCTGATCTTACCAATGAAGGATATACTTCTGGTATGGAGCATAGAGTCCCCATGTTGGTAATGATCAGGTCTAGTGTGTTATCCCCTCTTGTGGGAGTGGTGACTAGTTGTTCCATAGCATTTGAGTTTATAATTTCCAGGAACCTTTGGGCTAAGGTGCTGGGGCTTGAGTAGTGCTCCCAGTTTTGAACCAGGTTTCTGTCACTGCACAGATATTGATGTTCTCCATACTGAGGAGAGCTTTGAGTGCATGCGTGCTACAGTGGCTATGAACTGTACACACCCCTGTTGCAATGCATGGTATTTGTGCAATTGGAACATGACCCCACAAAAGCACATCAACACAATCCCCATCTGTGATGTGTCCTATAGCCTGCTCAGTAAAATAGAGAACATAGCATGTCCTGTGGCAGCATATAGGTTCATAGGTTCATAGGTGTGTACTAGGCTAATGGCCCTGGAGCCTTTACAAGTCTAGCCCATGAGATTACCCTGGCATCATGTCACCCATCCTTAGTTCCCAGTGTCTCTGTTGAGTAAACCACTGGAGTGATCCCTGTGGTGAATTTTCTATTTCCCATACATTCACCAAGATTTCTCTTGAAGAGGGCCAGTGAGGTGCTATGCTTGACATATATTGAAAGTCTATTCCATAGCATGGGCTGTCTCTGGGTTATGAACCTGCCCCTCCAGATTATGGAAAGTAATACTCAGTACAGTAACCATATGAATGTGTGTGCACACCCTAACACTGGTATGGTGCATAATCACCTGCTGAGATGATTACAGCATCCAGTTGCCTTGGTTTGTACTCTAACGTCAAATCACATCTTCACTTGTTTCTTTTTAAATAGAATTTTACAGGTTATGGGTCACATTTGAGGTGGGTAACATTTTCACATGACTTCCTATGGTCTCATTAGCATACTGCACACAGACCTAATATTCCAACAGGGGTGTGTACACTTTTATATCCAGTGTATATGGGTGTTGATATAGCTGTTAGTGGTAGGCATGGACAGTGGGTCATAACACAGTTGTACTTCTCTGATTACTATGTGATAAGCATGTCTACTGTAGTACCCTACTCATATCAGTGTCATGGCAATGCAACAATCAATAGCATTACACATTTTATTTTGTTGCATGCAGTGACAGTGTGGGCGGTGTCCCTTTACCTTTCCTGTATGGAAGATATCCTTCCTGGGTGTGGGCAGCGGGGTTACAGACAGCAGGTAGCTATACCTCTTACAAAAGGGCTTGTGCACACAGGCCAACTACATGTTTGTATAAGGATCCAGACCTAGGTACAGTGTGTGAGTATTGCTGTTATATGCATTGAATACTCCTAGTTTTACAGGGTTTGTGTGTGCATGCTAGTTTTGCATGGCATGTACTCTCTCTGTATAGCTCTCAAATGTGGGCCTATCCACATGATGACCAGAAGATTGGTTGTTATGTTTTGTCTGTTCCCCACACAGGTCTTGTCCCTGACATATAAGTGGCATTCTCTCCATTGATTGCTATCAGTACATGGCTACATTAATTTGTGTTTCTGACTTCATATTCCTGAGTAAGGGTATGTATGTTGCAACTAATCCTGTAACACCAGCAACTTTCACAGTGTATAACAGCAATATTTCAAATATGGCTCTATGTTTCAACCTCTGTCCTCCACCTATATACCAGGCTTTGTCCAGATGTCATGCAGTAAGAGATTGATAGGTATGGTCTATCATTATTTAGTGCTGTCATTCCTGCTATCATTCCAGTGATGTTGTGGACTCCCACACAAGTTGTGGGGTAGGGTCCATATATATGAGGGATGCAGATGGACAAAACATGTGTGACCCTGTACAGTCTAGAGGTCAGTGTATGGAGAACACTGTTATATGCCCTTGTAAGACATTTTATGGGAGAGGGGTATAAATGTTTTTTACCTAGGCTGTTACAACACGTGAGGGATATAACTAGTAAGAAACATTAAGGTATATGGCTGTACATTTTCATATGTTTCACCATGGGAATAGTGGTGGGCTAGACCTTACTGTCTTGCATGCAGTTCTGTTTGTCAGTGTGATAGTGACGTTTTAAGTTAAGCATTGTTATGTAATGGATACATTTACATTGTGACAACTGATACTTTTCCACCTAGGGGGATGAGTACAGAGTTTAATTAGAGGCTGTTGAACTACATCTGTAATTAAGTGTTGATTGATTTTCATCTTCAAGGCAAATATGTTTTTCACTGTTGTACTACTTGAAGGCTTTAGCCTTGACAGCAAAGTATGTTATGTTTTGCAGATAACTGTATCATATGTTTTCCTTTGCATTAATCAGTTATGTGTTTCAAACACCTCATTGCTATAAGAAATGGAATAAACTACTGAAATAGTACACAGATACATATTTATATGTATGCAAACTGAGTGTTGTGTCATGTCCTTTGCATTGTGTGTGGGTATATGTTTCATGCAATAATTCTCATTTGTAGGAAAGAATCCAACACTGGCCATTTGAAAAGGTGGCAACTGTAGGAATAATGGTTGTTTGATATGCTGTGCACCCTCTATATATACTCATATATATATATATATATATATATATATATATATATATATATATATATATATATATATATATATATATATATATATATATATATGTGTGTGTATTTGTATATATATATATATATATATATATATATATATATATATATATATATATATATATATATATATATGTCTGTGTGTGTGTGTGTGTATGTATCATTAAAATGTTTAGTGCTTCCACACTGTACATTCCCTATGGCAGACTGACTGTTCTGCATGATATGTTAGAGAAATCATCCCACCACCTTATAGTTGAGATGGCTTACTGGTAAGTTGCTGTGGTTATGTTGTGCAGGCTCCCAGGTTCAAGACTTGCAAGTGCTGGTTATTTTGTTGTAAGGCAGATCAGTTCAGCTGTGGAGGAAGGGATAATGGCAATAATTACAAGAGATCCCTATTTTGGGCTCCTTCACCCCCATTTACAGTGCCTTTGGTCAGATGTTTTGCAGTGAGAGGTTCAGAGTGTGGATCTGATGTCTGAATGCAATACACACACACACACACACACACACATATATATATATATATATATATATATATATATATATATATATATATACATGCATACATATATATATATATATATATATATACATATATAAATACATTTTCCCTACTGTTGAATTACTGTGCTGCATGATATGTTTGAGAAAATATTGCACTTAACTACAGCTCAAATGGCTTAGTGGTAACTTGCTGTGCCTGTGTTGTGCAAGGCCCTGGGTATGAGACTTGCAAGGGCTGGTTATTTTGTTGCTGGGCAGAACAAGGGCTGTTGGATACAGAGTGATTAAGGCACTTTTAAGCAGTTGTAAGCGGGTTTGTGTGGGTTTGTGCAGCGGTAAGCAATGCTAACTTCCGGTTAAATATGCTTACAAACAAATAGCCTGAAAAGTGCTTAATCTGTGTAGGCATTGCTTAGCACCATGCAAACAGGCTTAATCCCACTAACTGCTTAAAAGTGCTTACTCCTGCTTACCCTTGTGCTAATTTCTTTAAAAGAAAAGAAAAAAGGGCTGATAAGAAAGTGGTGAAAAAGGGAGCAATAAGAGGGAAAGACAATATGGAAAGTAGCTAGGGATGTGTAGGACAGGTGCAGGGAAGGTCCATAGCTGTCCATTTCTTCTACAGCAACAGCTGTGCATATATATTGAATTTGGAGGTATATTTTGACATTCAAACCCCTGAGAAAAGGGTGAGGACAACAATAATGTGTTGTGAAGCCAATTAGACCAGATTACATGTGTCCAGTGGACACGTGTGTGAAATAGACAGCTATGTAGGGGACAACATTTTTTGGGGGGAACAGATTGCCCGTTTTTTTTTTTTTTAAGGTGAGAGTGGGATTTTGGGGAAGAATAGTAGGTATATTTGGGGAGGTAGGTTGGGTAGGAAGACAGACAAGACAGCATACAGGGGGGGTATATGACACATGTGGGGGGTAACCACCTTGGACACGGAGAGGTGTTTGGAAATTGAAGCCCATGAACAGTGGGACTGAGGTCCCAACCCATGGGCAGTCACCACTGCACCTTCATGGCCCCGACGGTGACTTTGCTGTGGGCTAAGCAGGAGGGGCAGGCTGACCCTCTAAATGTGCCATGTGATCCTCAAGCTGGTGTAGCAGATCTCCAAACTCCCTTTGGAGCTAACTACACACCAATCCCCGAACCTGACTTCAGATGACAGGATCCTGTCCATGCTTGCTCCCAGGGGGAAATGAGTGCCACCCCCTGTGGCAGTTCCACCCAAAGGTGGTGCAGGACCAGCAGATGAGGAGGTCCTGGGGTGGGTCCCAGAAGTGCTGGGGCCTGGAGCCACAGCCAGATGAGGTGGAAGAGGTTCCGCTGGGACCAGCATTCCCAAACATGCTATGTTGTTGCAGATTTAGAACATATGTGGGTTAGTAATAGTCAACACAATCCAGGATTAGTTATAACAGCATGCATAGATATTCCCATTAACCCAAAACACCAGATTTGGAACAATTGCATAGCAAGTAGAACACATGCATATATGGAACCACAGTGGCCATTACAAAATCATGCAGGTTACATTGATAGCAACAGACCACCAATGATAGTATTTCAACATGGAACACTAATAGAAACACATTTCAATATTTTTGAACAATAGGACATATGTCCCAACAATAGGGTTGGTGTAAACATACCCATTGATTTGAGTGTTTAGATTATTGTTGCAGATATGGTGGGGACGAGAGAGAGATGCCAATTAACAACTTATATATTTTTGCAGTACTCACAACTTTAATGATCATTGCTCTAATCATTACTCTACAGGTATTATTACAATACCCTATGGCCTTGGTTTGGGCAGTCACATGATTGTACACAGTGTATAATTCAACTGTCTTATAGATAAGTTCTACATCTCTTACCTGGTATACCTGTGGAGGGAATGTTTGTTAATACTACCTGATTGTTTCTACATATATTCCTAGATTCCTAGTTAATATGCATAAAGCTTACTACCACTCCCAGGATTCGAACCATGGCTGTGTCTGCTAAAAATACAACAATTTAAGTTTCATCAGAGTGTGATATTTGGATATTGCTGTCTATTCCGTTGGTGTTTTCTTTCTAAGTCTCTCTTGGTTGTACAATCTGACCTTGTACTTACAACAGTCTTATACAGACATTCCTAGACTTTTTTTCATGTAGCACATTGTGGGTAACAGTGGTTAACACAGCATTACTATTCAGAGAATTCAACAATAAATGTCATACACTAACAGAGTAAACACATACAGTCCAGGATTTAGAACTTTATTGCCAGTCAGTTGGAGTTTTATTTAAATATGACCTATATGTGACTATTATTGTCATATTGTCTGGTTTATTCAGTATAACCACTACACAGTTTTTAAACTGCCGGGTGACTTTCTACTACTTTATATTTTTTGGTATGACTACTACAAGAAGGATTGTTACTCACCAGTCTCGCGATGCAGCCTTTGCAACCTACTAGCATGGGCTTCCTGATTAACAGCCCACTCAGCTGCAGCTGTAAGGGAAAAAGAGAAATATTTAGGCAAACCTATCCATCACATACACAGGCTGGACATTAGTAAACAGTTATTGGTATGACTACTTACACACTTCTGGGACATCAACCCTCTGCCTTGCTTCTTGGACCCACTCATCCAAGACCTCCCTTCTCCTCCGCTTCAAGTTGGCATAGTGGTGCCAGACCTGCTCACCAGTCTGAGGGATACCAGTGGCACTGCTGAGATCAGGGGTGAGACGGTCCCATTCTTCCACTTTATATTGGGAGCTCTGGTACTGGCTGTGCAGCAGTATCTCATCATGGTTTTGTACCAGGAGCCCTACTATGACCTTGGACTCCAGTATGCTCCAGCGCTGCACCTAGAAGCACATGCCCTTGTCACCTCCTGCCATACTGCCTACAGTGGGAAGCTGCAACCAGTTATGAGCTGTATTCCTGCCTGTGGGGTTTAAATATGGTCAATTTCTCATCATTTGCCCTGATTGGATGGTTTTGAATATGCTGAACTTAGCTAATTTATAAGAAAATCAGCTTAGCTAAGGTTGGCAGTGCTTAAAGGGGCAGGTTCAGCATTGCTTACCAATGGGCAAATCCACTTAGCTGGGCTATTCATTGCTTAGTATTTATATGTACACAATGCTTACACCCAGTCAGCAAAGCTGTGCAATACTTAGCATTGATTATTTTTTATTTTATAAACTATCTGCTTAAGGGATTGATTCATCATTCATTACATATTATAAATTTGTTTACTGTCCTTGACACCCCCGATGTGCTTTCATTACATTTATTCATGTGTGACTATACTGTATGGGGCACTTGTGTTTATATGGGGGTTTCACATATTTATTAAACTGACCCCTAGCATCTGGACCTACTACAGTACTCTGGTTAACAAATATATGTTATTTAGTAGCTAATTCTAAAAAAAAAACTGTTTATGTACTGTTTTCACATGTAAAATTCAAATTGATTATAGTGGAGATTGAATCGAGACTGGCTGTAGGCAAAGCATACGCTCTAACCACTACACTATTGCAGTACTTCTTATGTTGGATGTGTCTTGCTATTTAACTTCTTGTGCTGTTTAAGCTGGACTAAGCTTAGCTAAGTAATGGGCACACCCATGCAGCTACGCTTAAACATTATTGCATGTTTAAAAAAAATGTTTATTTGTATCATTCAGAATATCCATACTAATGCTGAACTTGTTATTCTATCAACCTTCTGCTTTGTGGGACAATTGTCCCTTTTGGATTTGTCCACCTTCCTTACTCTGACGGGTTTGGAGGTGTGCACTATGTGCTTATGCTAAATGTGTTATTCTAACAACTTTTGTCTTGGTAGGGATGGTTGTCCGTTATGGCTTTGACCAGATTTGTTATCCTGACAGGTTGGGGGTGTTACGAGCATTCTCGCTCATTTTAAATTGCCAAAAGGCAATTCTGGAGTGCAGGGGGTGTGTATATTGTGACAGCTCTGCTCTCAGACACACCCCCTGGGCTCATACACGGAACCATGCCCATTGTACAGCACGGCAGTGCGCCTTCATACATATGCATGGCATGCTGCCGTGCTGAACAGGAACGGTCTCTGCTGTGCAGGAATAACTTATTCCTACAAGGCTGCTTGCTAAATCCAGGGGAAACTCATTCAATCATCACTTCACTCACATTTGAAGGCATAGTCTAAAAAACTACACCAACTGTAAAATACACACACTGCTTTCTGAAATATTTACATATAAAAAACTGTGTACATAAAAATAAAATAAAATAAAATAAAATTGAATTATCCATATCACAGTAACAAAACCCTCCTTTTGAGACCAGGAACTAGTGAAATGTATTTGTTTAAACCTGGTGGAGTACCAGCATCTAAATTCAGCTGCCACATCAATTCTTTATACACAAGAGAAGTCTCCCTTTCTGGAAGGCATGCTTTTTCCAACATCCATAACTTGAACTTGGCTTGCTTGCAAGTTAAAGTGTTTGTTTCTTTTTGCTTGCTAATCTAATAGGAATGGTCATATATCCATTGTTTCAAATTTCTCTCTGTCTTCCCAATGTAGTATGATGGGCATTGTATGCAATAAGCTATGTATACTATTCCTGTTGTATTACATCTGTAGTATCCATTCCGCTACCAATGTTCTTAAATTGTCTCCACTGGATAAATCTTCCTTATTTTCTATATATGCACAGTGGGCACAAGCCCCACATTTGTAAGTGCCATGTTTGTTTTTCCCTGGTTTTTGATCTATCACCCTTTCAAAAATATTTTTTAAATTTAGGCCCCATTTATATCCGAATTTTAACATCTTAGCAAACACATCCAGAATATTGGTCATTCTGGAAAACAATTCCTAATATTTTATAATAATTTCTTTGACTTTCTGAATGGTACTTTATAGCCGTGAATAATTTCCCCTTATTACCCATATGTTCGATTTGTAGATCGTATTGTGGAACAGCTTGCAGCACATTATTGTGTCCCAAAAGGGGTACATATTTTTTACCTCAGTTAGTCAATATTTCCTCCTTGGTTACATTAATTAAATCCAGTGGGTATCCCCTGTCTATGAATAGTTGTCCAATATAATTCAACTCTTTAATTAAATCCTCCATGTAAGTGGTCATGCATGTGGCTCTTACCATCTGCCCCTTTATTATGTTCTTTTTTTGCATAAGCGGATACCTACAATGGAAATGCAGATATGAGTTGGAAAAGTTTTCTTTACGATACAACATGGATATATACTTGTTCATATATATATCCTTTCTAATTTTTATATCCAAGTAGTGGATCTCCTCTGTATCCATGTTGTGGGTAAAGGAAAGAAAACTAGTAGTATTGTTAATATAGGTAATAAAATTCACTATATTTTCCACAGGTCCCTTCCAAATGATAAAAGTATCATCCAGAAAATGAAAATAAGATCTAATGTTGTCTGAATACATAGCTGTGTTAAAAACAAAACTTGTTTCCCAATGCAAGAGAACAATATTGGCATATACAGGGGCACAGGATGCCCCCATAGCTACTCCATCTATGTGCCTGTAGTATTCGCACTGGAAAAAATATAATTGTTTTTTAGTACTGTTTCCATATTTTCTATAATTATTCTGAACTCTTGGTGGGATAAAAAAATCAAAATCTACCAAAACCTCCTCAAACCAATGCATACTAGTATCATCGAGAATCACACTAAACAGATCTTTAATATCCACTGTTATCAATACATGGTTGTCACTGTATTCTATTCCCCCCATCTTTTTTAAAAAAAATCCCATGAGCTATTAATATGTGCTGATATAATCCATAAAAGGGTTTGAGTTTAGTGTCAACATATATGACTAGAGGTTGAGTTTTTGAACCTGCTGAAGAGACAATTGGACATAGGGTTGGGTCACTGGGGTCCTAATGGACCTTAGGTATTCCAAAAATACCAGGAATTACTGGCTTAAGTACCCTAAAAAAATCAAATAATTCCTTATCTAACATCCCCTGTAAACATTGTCCTCTAAAGATAAATCAATGCTTCTGTATGCTAAGCGTATCTCATTTTTTTGATACTGGTACATACCTCCCTTCACTATGTAGTATCTCATTAATTTTCCTTACATACATCCACTGTCCCATAATTACAATACTACCCCCTTTGTCAGGTTTCATGATTCTTATCTGGTTGTTGTCTCTAAGTTCCTGTAATAAAAGTCTCTTAGCTTGTGTTAAATTGCAATGGGACCTCCTTCCCTTTTGGTGGTATCCTTGTATTTTTTTGCTACCAGAGCCTCAGAAGTATTCAAAATAGAGTGCATGGGGGGATTTACAATGCTCTTTTTTCTAATCCTGTCAGTTTCAACTGGACCATGGTCACCAAACATGTTTTTCAAATTCAAGTGCCTGACAAATATTTAGCATCCAGAATAGTATTTCTTATAGCAGCCTTCCTTATAGTAACAAAGGTAAATCATTTTTGGAAAATTTAAAAAATGTGCGTCGGTGATGTCACTGTCACTGTAACTAAATATATAAAAATTGCCTTTAGTAAAAATGATGCAATTGTTATCCCCACCACTAGACCCAGTGGACGATTCATCCATCTGGTTAAAAGGGATTTCTAGTACCGGCTCCCCCTCCACCTCTGTCCTCTCTGATAATAAGTTTGATATCCCCCCTCTGTGACATTGCCCCACCAAATTTAGTAATCTGGGTGATGTCCTCAAGGGGGAATCACTCAAAAGGGACTGGGGGTTGTTCCTGTTCACAGTTGTTGTTGGGGTTCATCCCCTCCATAGGGACTTGGGTGTTTAAAGTATCATATTGTTCAACATCTTCATAATGAGACCACCTATACTTGTTCTTATTTTTGAATAATGCCTAAGAATATGTTGTACCCTTTCTGTAGTCTAAATTCTATCTTTCCAGTTTGGAATATTTCCTCTTCTTGTTTTTATCAGTTATACCATCAAATTCAAAATAATCATACACATATACTATCCAACAGCCAATCAGCTCACATCGTATAAAATTAGCCAATAAAAATAGCCAATAAAATATATATAATAAATAAAGAAGCCTAAACAATTTATCTTTCCTGATAATTAACAAAATTATCAAGAAGTTTGACAGACCCTCCCCAAAGAAAAAATATATCATCCACAAACCTGGTGTACCAGATGATATATCTAAAGAAATCATTATTGTGTAGCACTAATGTCTCTTCCCAATGGGCCAAACCTTGGTTGGGGCTGACAAACCACCAGGTATCAATGATGCTGTTACACTGAATCCATTCCTTCGAGCACATACATTGAAACATTGATATGCAGAGTGTTAACTATTTATAGTTTCCCATACTTTAAATTGTTTAGGCTTCTTTATTTATTGTATGTTTTTATTGGCTAATTTTAGCTGATGTGAGCAAATTGGCTGTTGGATAGTATATGTGTTTGACTATTTTTGACAATGGCAGTCTGATGAAGCGATTTTATCACAAAAGTGCTTACTCATTTTATTAAAGTTTTTTTCTGAGGCTGTATGTTCCAGTGTTTTGCTTTCCCTTGGAAGGGGGGGGGCTATGCTTGGCACTGAAACTGGATATCAATACAGTACACACCTCCATATATCACATCTTGATAGACTGACCTCGCCAAGGGATGATGTGCTCCCTGTCTCTTCACAACCTGTTTGTTCACATCCCATGATCCTGCCCCCATCATAGTGTTGCACTTAGCTACTACATTGCCTCTCCAATAGTTGAAGTGGTAATAATTGTGTCCTGTGCATTCTCTAACATCTGTGAATAAGGTGATGTCTGAAGCACAATAAGGCTAGGCCAGGCACTGCCCTGAATAGCTTAGATGTGATACAACATGTATCATTTCATTCCTTGCTGTTTGTGTCATGAAAAAGATGCCACCTCTATGCTATTGTTGTAATTTTTTTGTTTCTTCTGCCATAGCTGTACTCCTCCTGTTATATTACTCCTTCCTCAACTCTACTTTATCTTTCTACTGGTGTAACAACTTGTATAGCAGATGCTCCACTTTTGGTGTAATTTCATGTAATGCAGCATAGTGCACATATCAAACATCCTACTACAGATACCTGGACTGTATTGTGGTGCCCCATATTTGCTGTCTATATATTGGAAGTGTCATTTCAAAAATCTAACAAACACACTCCATAAAACTTCATGTTTCTACATGGGCTTCTTTACTGGTCATTTCTAGCATGGTTTGCTAGTTACATATGTGGGTCATCATCCAGGGCTATAATGCACATCTGACATAATCTGTAACACATGCACAACAAAAAAACATATTATATGTGGCCTGTTCAGTGCTGCATGGTACCTGTTTGCATAGAACTGTCTATCTAGTATATGTGTGCATCTACCAACTAGAAACCCTATATGAAGTCCCTACATAGGAATCTTTCACAAATGCTGGAAGCATGCCAAATGTGTCAATCATGTGAACAACACAGATGAAGCAAGGGATACAGACTTACAGATCACATAACAGCTCAGGGAGTATAATCCCTTTCTGCTGATGTATCACATGTCTACTGCACAGAGTGGTGTCTTGATGGCAGCATGTGTACAATGTATGAGTTCTAGGAGCTGAAGGAAATGGGCTATGTCATAAAATGATTGCATGGTGCTGGTTCTTCCCTTTGCTGCCCTATGGATCTTGATATGCTTTTCACATGCTGTAGCATAATGTCAAGGAACTGGTTTAAAATTTAGGAGACTGAAGCCTGTAATATGCATAACACATTCCCCTTAGTTTGCTGAAAGGTTCCAGTGACTCGTATGCCTAAGGCTGCACATACCTTACATTATCCACCAGAATGAATATAACACTAATTTCTCTTGACTCTACAGGTGGGAATAGTTCAACTAGATTCTTTATAGTCCTCCTCTCGACTCATAAAAAGACAATTTGTCATTGGACTGTGAACTCCTGGTATGTTGGGTGCTGTCTGTATCTCCTTCACTGACATGCGTGGCCTTGAAGTACAAATAGGGACTTAAACAGATGCCCTACGCAGTTAGGCTAAAGAAATTCCAGCTCTAGTCAGTTGCTTACCGCCTACTCAGAGGCGATCTGTGCCTGACGTATAAAGCCATGTCCAAACCAGAATTAATGGACATGCTCCACCTCAGAAAATCCAAATCCCTTAGAGCCACATGCTCCAGGGACTTAAACCACAGCACAGAAATAAATAGGACATGCTGGAGGGACTGATTCATATCCCAGAGGCTCCCCTCACTCTGGAACAAAATCCCAAACCATGTTAGGCAGAGCCCCTCAATGACCCTCTTCAAGAGAAATCTTGACGAGTGGATGAGAGATCGTAGGTTTACCCCAGGGATCTCTTCTGTGTTCCTACTAGACAGAGGCACAGTAAACTAACCTTAAAAGGGCTAACTTCTGTGACCTACTATACAGAGGCACAGTCAAATAATCTAAAAGGGTGGCGAAAGCCAAACATGCTCTGGCTAGGCTTATAAATGCCCTAGGGCAGATAGCCTAGTATAAACCTATGAACTTATGAACCTATAAATGTGAGGGCTTCGACTATGATGGTAGCTACAAACACATGCTAAGTTAACCAAGCCCCCCAGTAATTTAACCCCATTGACTAAGATAATCAAGTCTGCTGGTAACTTAATAACATTGACTAAGTGAACCATTTGGTTGTAGCTATCCCTTGTGCAGATGCTTCTTCCCCACCCTATTGAGCCTTGCTTTCTTATCTAATGCTATCATGTCAATAAACTTAAGCTATGTCTCATTCAGTAAGCATTCATGTTTTAGATCCTCAGTTGTCTATCAAAACTATATAAGAAGTCAGTAATAGAAGGTTAAGTGGACTGGAAAGAGGCAATGGTATTTTCACTTTCCAAGAGTGGAGTATTTATCAGTCTCAGCTGAAAACTCACAAACTCATTCAAGCCTATAGTACCTTTTGTATACTTTCATTTAACACTCATAGCTCCTTATGGCATCCAGAACTTTTTCTGGTGGTGTCTGACTTCTGTAACTAAGAGACTTAACAGATATTAATAGTCGCTATTAGAAAATGCAATGATATTAACAAAATGATACTAAAATTGTTATTATACAATGACCCCCCCCCATTAATATTCAAAAACGTGCACACTGATTGGTCTGCGTGCATGTTGTAAATCAGAGTTATAGAAATGGAAAAAGGTCCAGTCGCTCGGACTTTTCTATTACTATAACTCTTTTTTTTACAGCAATGGGGAACGCAAGATCTCCGTTGCTTCACACTGTCTCGCTATGTTAAATGAGTTTAACATAGCGAGACAGCTTTAAAAAAAACAACGGAGATCTTGCTTTCTCCGTTGCTTTTTTCAAAACTGTCTCGCTATGTTAAATGGGTTTAACATACCGAGACAGCTTTAAAAACAGCAACGGAGATTCTCCGCTGCTTTTTTTAAAACTGTCTCGCTATGTTAAACCCATTTAACATAACAAAACAGTTTGTAAAAAGCAACGGAGATCTTGCTTTCTCCATTGCTTTTGCCCATAGTTCTGATGTACTGCATAGGCATACGCATGGCAGGTACTTCAGAACTGCTGCAGAATACCAGACAGCTGCGGAAGGGCAGCCAGGAGGCATTAAACAATGCCATTATTTAAGAAAAGTAATTTTTTTTTCTTAAATAATGTCATTGTATAATAGCAATAACCCACTTCTGGGTGTGGGTAATGCTGGATTTACCCACAGTTGGCTTTATTTGGCCATTCGGGCTTTGCCCTTGTGAACAAACCACACCAACCGTGGGTAAATCCAGCATTACCCACACCCAGGTGTGGGTTATTGCTATAATATACGATACCCTACATTAGAGAAATCAATCACTGTTTTTCACTTATTATTCATATTTTCATAATCATATTCATATTTTCTTAACTTAGAGACCTACATGCCTTTGAGCAGTATGGTCTGATATACCATGGTGGAAGACAGGACAATTCATTGTCATTTTCAATTTATTTCACACTGTGCTGGAGATATTAGCCATTCTTTGTTAGTAATTATGAAAATAAGCAACATTTCCCTATCTACTTAATACTTCAAAAAACAAGTGACTTATAAATCATTGCATATCATCAGGATGTAGTTGAAGAAAACTGTTGTTTATAACTGCACTATAACTTGCGCATCCTAAGATATAGTCAATATTATTTATATTACTAATTATACATTAAACATGTTGGCATATTTCTGTAACCTGTCATGAAAGCTTTTGTTAGGCTAACAAAAGTGTTCCAACACTATATGCTTAGGTTTTATGGTTTCCAAGATATGACCATTTGTTTGTGAAAGTTTAGTAAAAAGCGAAAAATAAAAGGTTTGTGTGAATTATTAATACAGTATTTTGGAAAGATGAATGCAATGACTATTATCACTGTAAAGAACACTTCTTACTGCTAACATTACTATTTGTACAAATTTAATAGCTTTTATTGTTCAAAGCTCATTTACATATACTTTTTAAGATGATACATAGGTAGAGCTGGATCATGGTAAAATGGGGCACTAGGCAGGGTAATGGATTGGGCCACCACAGCAGCCCCCCCAAGCAACCTCCCCAACCATTCCAGTGTCCCATTACTTGACAGTGTGCATGTTATTTTCTTCAGATATTTGGATTTAATTTAAAACTATTATTTCAAATGTTATAGCAGAAAAAGTGATAGTCGTTTGAAAAACAAAACAATACCATTTCAGAAAGAAAACAGACTTAGCATGAACAGTAACCTCTGCCCTTAAAACAGCATTGAAATCAACATTCAAGGAAAATGCATATGGCCAGTGGCAGATAAAGTTTATCTTTGGGCTGTTTTCAAACCATAGATCCCATGCACACATTTGTAGGACCATGCATACATGCATGTGTTCTTTGATTCACTTTCCTGATTGTATTAAATGATATTCCTTATATAATACAGCACTGCTTATTAGAATGTGTTTTAAATTTGTAGACTGAGGAAGGTTGTGTGCTAGGCTGGCAACTTGACACAGTAAAACTTTGCAGTCACTTGTTCTGTGGGCACCAATGATTCGCTGTAGTGACCCCTAATGGGGGCAGCTGAAAGGAGAAGAAGAAGCACATCTTTTCTCCAGTAAGCAATGAAACAAAACATATGAACCAATAATGATAAAACTGTCCATTTCAGAACATTTCAGCCATAAAAAACACTCAAACTTCATTATAATCCACCAATATCAGTCAATATGCATGATCTTTGCAGAAGTAAAAATCATATGAATAATTTCACACTAAAAATATCTGTAACTAATTATTTGTTTATGGCAAAAAATAAATAAATACATTTCAGTGTTTCATCTACAAATTCACTGCCTGTTGCCCTTGAAGAATGGATTGCCTGTGTTACATAAAAAAATGGTAAGCTGGAAGTATTGCAATAGGAAATGGAAAATGGACAACAGGCTCATAGTTACTAGGCATCTCATTCAAAGAGGACACAATAGTGCAGTACTCCAACACTCCATGCCTTAAAGTATAGTTCAGTACTGGCAATCCATCCACATGGTGAGAGAGTAGAACCCACATCCTTCTACACCGAAGACAAGTATATGACCTACTGTGCTACTGAGACTACTTTCCAAATGTATAGCAAAAACACTGATGTCTGATTTGCTAAAGAAAACCATTGCACATTGAAAACACACTTAGCATGAGCAACAATAAACTTCTCTTCCCTTGAAACTCACGCATTCTTTGAAAATGCACTGAAACTCACAATTCCTTGAAAAATGCACTGAAACTGTTAAGTAGTCTTGTAGTTAGTGTAAAGGATCCAAGCTCTTGTTACCTGTAACAAGGTACAGGGATTAAACATGAGCAAGTTAATTAACTCTCCCTCTCCATAGGAACTGGAACATATGTCCAAACTTACACCAAGTATTATATGAGCATATGTATGGCTGCATGGAGTCAGGAATACCTGTCAGGACAAACTCATCCTCCTTAAGGAAGAGTAAACCTGTCTGGTGGGCATATGCTATAAATAAACTATATAATAAAAGGAAACAATTGCTGTCCAGGAACAAGAATGAGCAGGTGTCCAATTGGAAGCAATCTTTCCTTAGCCTGAACATGCAAATAAAAGCACTAGTGAAATCCTCCAAATCAAACCTCTAGTCCAAACTGGCCACATCTACTAAAGGCGATCATAAGGCCTTCTTTACATATGTCTGCAGTCTCAAAGGAAGCATTCATACCTGCTCAAAACTGGTGGTCAAGGACACCACATACACAAATGTTGTAGATATAGCCAACCTGCTGGTAGACATGTTCAGTGAAAATATCACCCCTTTGTCCCCCATCAGTAAATCAGGACATCCCCAGCACCCCCCCATCTCTAAGGATCAAGTCATCACTGCTCTCTCAAAGGCAATAAATACAGCCTCCATGGGACCCGACAACATCCCAGGCTGCATCCTACATGAACTCAGGGAGGAACTTGCAGCACCATTGGCACCCAATTCAAAAAAAGCCTGAGTACTGCCATCATCCCAGACAAGTGGAGGACAGCCTCTGACATCCCTTTGCACAAAGGTGGAGCATCCACCGATCCAGGAAATTATAGACCCATCAGCCTAAGTAGCCTAATCTGCAAGGCCATGGGACACATTATCATGGACATCATTAACAAAGACAATGGCAACCTCCAAACACTTGAACCCACACTGTTTGGTTTCATCAAGGGGAGGTCATGCCTGTTAAATCTGATTGACTTCTTTGAGGCAGTCACCAAAGCCATGGACTAGGGGAAGATGCTGCACACTGCCTACCTTGACCTGGCCAATGCCTTCGATACTATTCCCCACTCAGGTATAGTAGATAAACTCTCTCAACAAGGTATCAGTCCATATGTTACCAGATGGGTAACAAACTGGCTCATTGCTAGTACCCACCTTGTCAAAATAGGGGAAGCCACCTCAAGCAGCAGACTGTAATGAGTGGCATACCCCAGGGATTGGCCTTGGGGCCTCTATTGTTTGAGATATACTTTTCTGAGGTGCAGTCCAAAACCAGTGGGCTATGGCTGACCAAGTTTGGACACAAATGCAAGCTGGGCACTGTCATCAGTTCCCCTAGTCAAGTGGACATACTGCAAGAGGGTCTCACCCAAACAAATGACTGGTGCCAGAAACATGGCCTCAAATTGAATACCAAAAAAAGCATCATCATCCTCTTTGGGGAGAGTGAAGTCCTCACAAATTATCACATTAATAACAAGGTCTTAAGCATGCAATCAGTTGTGAGGGACTTGGACACTCAGGTTGATAGTAAACTGACTTTTGATCACCATGCCACCTCCATTGTCTGGAAGGCTTTCTACATGGCCCACCTCATTAATAACGGTATCACATCCAGGGACAATGAGGTCATAACATCCCCATATTCTTATTTATTTAACTTATTTAAAATTTGTTGACCGGGAAAGTCCGACTAGGTTCCACAGAGCCTGTTTTCAGCGGAGGCCCGGGGAGAAATTATAAGATCCATTATTGAGTACAATGCCCCTTTTGGCATGTACCTTACAAAGCACATGCAATAGCTGGAGAGACCACAGAGGTTCCTCACCATGAGAATCCAGGGCCTCAAGCATCTACCCTACACAGATAGGCTAAAAGCCCTGTCCTTCTACTCAGTCTCATACAGACTCTTCAGAGGTACGAGTCAAAAGAGGAACCTTGTTTGCAGAAATCACGCCACCAAGTCAAGTAAAAAGTCCTTAACGCTTTTATTAGAACAAACCAACAGAGCGTTTTCGCCACGGAACACCGTGGCTTCTTCAGAGATTCACAATTCTAAAAATCAAACACTCCATTTAAAACCATTTAAGCCAGGAAGTGACATCTTCCTGTTTCCTGCAAACGGCGCTATGTTTAAAATTTAAAGTGTCATATACGACCAATAAAGAATTAAAAAGTATATACAGAACACAAAAGGAAAGAAGAACAAGACTCAACCACTTTGCAAATATATATATACAAAAAAGATATATACAAAGAATACAGTCGTCATGCAGATGTTTATATACATTATAATAAGCACCAAATCATAAACGCATAAATAAACAGTACTCAAAAGAGCAAGGTGTCACACCACTTCATAGTGTACCTACATCTATAAAGGTGCTACACAAAAGTGTAGATTCCTAAATAGTCATTAACCATGACAAATGTGTATGCTTGACTATAGGGTCAATGAAATGTAAGACCCTTCTATTTAATAAGTCAGCCTAATTAGTCCCTCTAGTCCATAATACATATGTTAAACAAGACCCAGGACTTATGTTTACATCCAGTCAACTTACTAGTTGACTTAACCATAATAAAAGGAATAATGTAACTAAATCGAACAGCCCGACAGTTATCTAAAGTAACTTTTCAATTTAAGTACAGGGGCAATATTGCAGTTGCTGTTTAGCCCAGGATAGCTAAAAGCGTCTAAACGCAACTGCCATTCCAGCTCACAATTTTCCAGAATTAAGGAGAAAGGACCGCCCCTGATCTTTAAGGGCACGTGGTCAATGGCCATGAAGTGGAAACTGTGACCTGGGTTCAAGGCAATATGTTTAGCCAGTGCGTTGTCAACTTTACTGGTCCTGATTGCATATAGGTGCTCATACATTCTATCTCGGATACGTCTATCCATTTTTCCTATATAGAACGCATGGCAACAGTTGCACATAGCGATGTAAATAATAGATTTGCTCTCACAATTGAGTGCAAACCTAATAGCATACTTTCTATCCCTTACTTGAAATGTTTCTCCTGTGCGAACATTATTACAAAAATTACAGAAGCCACATCTAGACATACCTCTCCTTTTGTAAAATGTGTCCTGATGTACATTTAAACATAGCGCCGTTTGCAGGAAACAGGAAGATGTCACTTCCTGGCTTAAATGGTTTTAAATGGAGTGTTTGATTTTTAGAATTGTGAATCTCTGAAGAAGCCACGGTGTTCCGTGGCGAAAACGCTCTGTTGGTTTGTTCTAATAAAAGCGTTAAGGACTTTTTACTTGACTTGGTGGCGTGATTTCTGCAAACAAGGTTCCTCTTTTGACTCGTACTTGGTTTGGTTTTGTGTACTTTTACTGCGGTTTGTGTTTTGAGGATTCCTGTTGGTTTGGCAGTATTCATCAAACCGAGTCTTTTCCTGTTGATTCGGCAGCCTTTTAGAAAATTGAGCAGATGGCTAGTGGCAGTGATGTTGTGGACATGGACTTAACTGCGCTGATAGCAGGACTATCAGCTAGACTTGACAAAATGAACGCTAGGATGGATGTCATGCAGACTACGTTTCAGGCCCTACGAGATGTACCGGCTGGCAGGGAAAGGATGTCGGGACAGAGCCAAGGAAGCCCCGACGATTGGATTCCAGCAGCACAGCCGGACTGTCGGAATTTATCGACCGCCATTGTTGCTGGTGTGAATAACAGCCAGGGAGGTGATTTGTTACTTTCTGGATTGGGTGCAAGCAGCAAGGAAGATGTAGGACGCCCAGCGTCTTACGCTGTAGCAGTATCGAATGATCGTGCTGGTGTCCATTCCAATTTACGGGGAGGCTTAGCAGGTCAGACTAACATTGGAAACCGAGACATCGGGCCTGACACTAGGCTTCCAGACCTGGGCGGTTGGTTAATGGACATTACTAACTTTTCGTTCAACCAACAAGGGATGAACACAGGTACTGTTGCAAATAATGATAACATATGCCTAGCAGAAAAACTTAAAGCTTTTGACTCCAAACTGCTTAAATTGAAAAAATTGCAGTTGGAGTCGGCATATTTTAAACAGTGTATTAATGAAAATATTGTACCAAAAGGCCTACGAAATAATTTCATGCCTTCTGGCTTAATACCAGACCAGGACTTTTTAGTGGATTTAGAGGCACTTTTTCAGAAACATGGTGCTGAATTACTGGACTTGATTATTAAGCATTATTCAGTGCATGTTGACGTCTTAATGAAGGAAATTAATGACTTGGATAAAGAGATCAAACAGGACTTGGACTTTAATAGATATCGTTTTGATTATGGACGTATCTTGTCCAGTATTGACACTCTTTTGTTAAAATTGAAAGGAAACAAGAGCAAAAAATTGATCAGGGACAGGGATGCTTATATAAAGAAATCTGCTTACCCTAACTTAAAGGGAACTAGACATTCCCGTTTAAGCAGTAACTGTGACAATCTCATTCCACAAATAGGCGAGGATGAGAACAGGTTAGATGATTTGATTGAAGAAGACACTATAGAAAATCACGTTAACCCAACACTCAGAAGGAGTAATAGAATTAAGGGGTTTATTAAGGATAAAGGGGGACATGAGAGAAGTGATAATGGCCCTAATACTAATAATGGTTATAATACTCACAACACAGGGAACAACAACAATAATTTTTTAGGGCAACGCAGCAAGAAGTTTTACAAGAACAGGAGAAGGAATTAGATATTCCTTTGGTAGCTGTTACACCAGGTAGAATTGAGTCACCACCTCCTTTTCTGGCATACACTGATACATCTGCCTTAACCCCAGGAACAGGCTATCCGTCTATTCTCACCAATAAGAATGGTGATTTTAAGATCTATAATTTCTCGGATATTACCTTAGATGAACAACTGGTAGAACTCTTAGCCTTTGGCAACACTTTCGTCCCAAGTAGGAATGGATGTGTTGCGAAGGAAATTATAGAACTTAAGTGTTTTGTAAGAAAAATGAACCTTAAGTTGTTGTTTAACCAAACAACAGAGGGTGAGAACCCAGTTGAAGTAGCTACAACTCTTAATACATGTACCTTGAAATTGGCCAGCGTGTTCAACCCCCCGCTACATTCGACTTTGGAACTGTTCGAGAATATGTGTGAAATGGATCTTAGATTCTTAGGAAACAACAGCAATGATAGAACTAAGGCCAGAGATTCTAATATTACTAGAGAACAATGGTCACTTTTGGACGAGATTAGTCGGTTGCCTGTAAGAGTGTTAAAACCTGATAAGGGAGGTGGGCTTGTGATTTTCCACAATTCTACATATAATGAGAAGATGTCCTCCCTTTTGGAGAGTGATGCTTATATTAAATCTTCAATAAATGAAGTTAATGGCAGCACACAGAGGATTAGGGGATATTTTAGGGACCTGTTCTTGACGGGGAAAATTGATATAAAGACATACAACTATATTGACATCAGTTGTTCCAAGATCCCCGTCATGTTCGGGATCCCTAAAATTCATAAAAGTATCAGTGATCCCCCTATGAGAGCTTTGATTGACAGCAGGTCCTCTATTATTTATCCATGTTCCAAACTTATTACACACATTTTGGATAAATATATTAAAGGGATTCCTAGTGTATGTAAGGATTCATGGACATTTTTGGATAGTGTTAACAAACTACCATATAACAATGACGACAACTTTCTAACCATAGACGTCATAGACTTATATACCTCTATACCGCACCAGGAGGCGGTTGAATGGATAGGGATAATGTTACAGGCTTTTGGGGCGTCTAAACTGGAGGTGGACTTAGCCACCGAATTACTGGAGATAGTTTTAACCAGTAATTATTTTACATTTGATGGTGATTTTTTCTTACAGAGATGTGGAGTGGCGATGGGTTCCCCATGTGGGGCTGGAGTGGCAAACTATGTGATGGGGTATTGGGAAACCAACATTCTACAAAAGATCCCTGGTATTATGACTCCTGTGACCTTTTACACCCGATTCCTGGACGACATGTTCTTGTTGTACAGGGGTTTGGAAGCAGAAGCCACAACCTTTGTCAAAACCATCAGTACCACTACTGAGTTCTTGAAATTTACTTTTAAATTTTCTACCAAGGAGATAGATTACCTCGATGTTAAATTAACAAAAGATATCAACCAACAGTCCTTTAAGTCCACTGTGTATAGGAAAACCACTTACTGCAACTCTTTCCTGCACTTCACCAGCTTCCATCCTTACAAACAGAAGAGATCTATTGTAAAAGGACAGCTGGTGAGGGCAGGAAGAATGTGCAGCACATTGGTGGACTTTGCTAAGGAATGTTCTTTTTTTGAGGGAGATGTTTATTAACCGAGGGTATCCAGATAAAATGGTATTAGAGCTCATAGAGGAGGTTACGTCTAAAAGGACTAGGGGCTTTTACACTCCTTTACTTTTCAAGCAAAATGTTCTGTCCTATGACTCTAGTATTAACACAGAGCACAGTGTGCTTCCAATGAGTAATGATGTGAGAGGTATGGGGAATTCCAGGGGGATAGACACTGATTTGTCCTTGAGTTTCATCACGACTTTTAGTACTAACTCTAAGGGCATCCTGGATATCGTCCGAAAGAACTGGCGCCTCATTTCATCTAATGCTTCATTGGTAGGCAAACTAGGTCTTGAACCTAGATTTATTTTTAAAAGATCTAACAATCTTAAAGAATTACTACAGAGGGATGTACATCAGGACACATTTTACAAAAGGAGAGGTATGTCTAGATGTGGCTTCTGTAATTTTTGTAATAATGTTCGCACAGGAGAAACATTTCAAGTAAGGGATAGAAAGTATGCTATTAGGTTTGCACTCAATTGTGAGAGCAAATCTATTATCTACATCGCTATGTGCAATTGTTGCCATGCGTTCTATATAGGAAAAACGGATAGACGTATCCGAGATAGAATGTATGAGCACCTATATGCAATCAGGACCAGTAAAGTTGACAACGCACTGGCTAAACATATTGCCTTGAACCCAGGTCACAGTTTCCACTTCATGGCCATTGACCACGTGCCCTTAAAGATCAGGGGCGGTCCTTTCTCCTTAATTCTGGAAAATTGTGAGCTGGAATGGCAGTTGCGTTTAGACGCTTTTAGCTATCCTGGGCTAAACAGCAACTGCAATATTGCCCCTGTACTTAAATTGAAAAGTTACTTTAGATAACTGTCGGGCTGTTCGATTTAGTTACATTATTCCTTTTATTATGGTTAAGTCAACTAGTAAGTTGACTGGATGTAAACATAAGTCCTGGGTCTTGTTTAACATATGTATTATGGACTAGAGGGACTAATTAGGCTGACTTATTAAACAGAAGGGTCTTACATTTCATTGACCCTATAGTCAAGCATACACATTTGTTATGGTTAATGACTATTTAGGAATCTACACTTTTGTGTAGCACCTTTATAGATGTAGGTACACTTTGAAGTGGTGTGACACCTTGCTCTTTTGAGTACTGTTTATTTATGCGTTTATGATTTGGTGCTTATTATAATGTATATAAACATCTGCATGACGACTGTATTCTTTGTATATATCTTTTTTGTATATATATATTTGCAAAGTGGTTGAGTCTTGTTCTTCTTTCCTTTTGTGTTCTGTATATACTTTTTAATTCTTTATTGGTCGTATATGACACTTTAAATTTTAAACATAGCGCCGTTTGCAGGAAACAGGAAGATGTCACTTCCTGGCTTAAATGGTTTTAAATGGAGTGTTTGATTTTTAGAATTGTGAATCTCTGAAGAAGCCACGGTGTTCCGTGGCGAAAACGCTCTGTTGGTTTGTTCTAATAAAAGCGTTAAGGACTTTTTACTTGACTTGGTGGCGTGATTTCTGCAAACAAGGTTCCTCTTTTGACTCGTACTTGGTTTGGTTTTGTGTACTTTTACTCAGACTCTTCAGAGGTGACCTTTGTCTGGCATACAAAGAAATCTCAGATCCCACTTTGATGGGACTACTGCATATCCACAAGTCAAGCTCCACTCGAGTAACCTACATGCATGACCTCAACCTGGTTTGTGACATCAAGACTTTTTCGTGGGACAGATTTCTGTCCCAGAGACTCCCCCTTCTGTGGAATGGACTCCCTCTCCATGTCAAGCTTACTATCTCATTAACCCTTATTAAGTGCAACATGGATAACTGGATGGGGAACAGAAAATACACCCCTGGGATTCCACCTGTGTCCCTGCTGGACAGAAACATTGGGTGCTGACTTGTTGGAACATGGGATAAATTCTTGGCTAGGTTTGTAAGGTCCTCAGGGCCATTAGCCTAGTAACTTCCTATTAACTAACTTGCCATCCCGAATTAAGCCATTTCATGAACACACACACACACACACACACACAGACACACACACACACACACACACACGCACACGCATGCACGCACGCACGCACGCACGCACGCACACACACACACACACACACACACACACACACACACTCGCACACACACCTTACTGAAAGGCAGATATGTCCCCTGAGCATCCATACATTTTTGTTTAAAGTATACAGAAAAGAAGAAGCAACAGCAACAAAAATCTGCATATGTTAATGCACACTGTTTGCTGTTTTTCAGATATGTTGATGTATGCACCCGCAGACACAGAGTTCTTTCTTAAGGAAGAATGTTGTTAAAACACACATACTTTTTTTTTTTTTAATTAAACATTAAATGTTGTGGCAGCCCTCTGGACATCAGCCCACTCGACAGTCAGTGTGCCCTAGATAAATGCCTAAGTTGCCTATTGTTGGATACAGTTCTGTACATAGGCATTAATAAGATAGTAAACCTCACATCATTACCTGGAAAAATAATGAAAATTCTGAAAGGCCACCAATTGAAATAACTGGGACCTAACAGCTTGCCAAACTGTAATCATAAAGGTCATGTCATACAAGTCTCAAACAGTCTTCTAACTATGCAGCAGTAAATCAGGAAATAGATAACGCGGTAGATATGATGCTCCTAAATTTCAGTAATGCCATCAAGGCACTTGATGACAGAAGACTAATAGGCAAACTGTAAAGCAGAGGAGTAAGGTGGAAGATGTCATAATCCAATACATCTGAAAGGTACCATTCTGGCCCTAGTACTGTGACATGGACAGATAACGCCCTGACTATGGCACACATTAACTGACTCTGAATTGCAGCTTGATTACTGGAACAACTGAGTGGGGGAGTGAATTGCTCACTCTGGCTGACCCATTCTGGGAGAAACAGTGTGTTGATTTTGGGTGGCTGATCAGCATCATGGAAATAGGCTTACACAGTAAGAAACAGACCAGAAATTAGGACACAAGTTTGACAACCCCAAGCCAGTGTTGGTAGCTCTGGTTAGCATGCAAGTGAGAGCATATACATACACAGGTAGAATGAAGTGTCCTGCAGTGATATGGTTGCATGTATCATCCACCAATGGGTACAGACTACTTCCATAATGGTCTTGGTAATGAAGAATGCCCTGCAGTGATGTGGGTGCTTGTATCAACCACCAATGGGTGCAGACTACCTCCGTAACTGTCTAGATGATGTCTACTCCAGTTTCTTTTTACATACATGTACAAGATATACGAATATTTTATAGGAAGTATTCCATACATTGCCATGAAGAAACATTTGCCTGTGTGCAGTGTTTCACAGGGTTCTTTCTTAGCCCCGGACTTAGTAGGTTTCATCACTTTGACTAAAAGAATGTATTCCTAACAAAACAAATGCATATTTCAACTGCTGCTGTTAGAAGTTGTCTGTTGCTCCATAACACAATGGACCTTCAAAGGGATTTAAGAAGACTGATGAAATGAGATTTTAGATATTTCAAACTGTATGTTTGAATCTGCAGATGCTTCACCTGGATTCTGCTGATAACAAAAGGTTACAACAACCAAAAGTGGTCACAAATAGTATATAGGGATGGAGTTTAAAATCATGATTAAATCAAATACATTTACCAGTAGAGAAGGAAAGAGGCAATTCACTTGATGTATGCTTATCCTATTGTCTCATGAAGTGGCTTGCTTTACTAAGTCACGCAAGATGCTTGCATTGATTTTTCAATTATCAGTATAAATTCCCTCTGAGGATGGGCTCCTAGTCTTAAGGTTCTGAGCTGATGCCTTGATTTGAGTCACCATTTTACATTTTGTTTTACTTGTCATGCAATGGGGATTTGCTGTTCTTATTGTACCTTTAAAAACATGCATATCAGTAAGCACGTTCAGTATAATATTAATGAACAGCGATAATGCATCTTTAAGGTTGGGGATGCCTCAAAGAAATGACCAAATGATGTTTACAGTTTGCTAATTAACTAAGTCACAATTACAGTTTTTTAGGCATTTCACCTGGATACAGTTGTATGATTTTTGGATTTTGTTGTGACTCTGTACTGGAAAGCCTAGATGAAAATCAGTAATGTAATCGTTTAGTAAAGTCGGTGTGGATATGTCAGCTGGATTTGATGCAGTTAGTGTCACTCTTATATCCCATTTTTCTGTCATACAATCAGTGAAATAGTTAGGTCTTGCTAGTCCATGCAAATGTTTTTGGTTCTGGGCAAGGAGGTTTGGGGACAAGTTACAGTCAAATGACTCATAGTTATGGTATGGTGCAGAAATCGCCAACATCCCACATTAGTGTTGTCAACAAAGAGCTGCAGAGGTTACTTCAATGGAATGTACATGCCACGTGTGTGTGTGTGTGTGTGTGTGTGTGTGTGTGTGTGTGTGTGTGTGTGTGTGTGTGTGTGTGTGTTTGTGCGTGTGTATATGAGTGTGCATGTATTCAGATGTTTGTGTTTGCTTATGATTTGATTCAGAATGTCTGACTCTCTGTATTTTGTGGGTGGTAATTGCTGTTTGGACACAATAGTGTTGACATTTTCCTAAACATAGATCACTAGTCTTCCCACTCATTTGAGAACACTTTTATAGAACCTTTGTAATGAGGATGTGAGGCTTTAACCATGTACCTGTGGTTAGATGCATAACAGACTGGCACTGATCAAAGGAATTTCAAGCAGTACATACATTAGAAGGGAATAATCTTAAACCCACATCTGACATACAGGCTGTGTTAGAGGGGAATGAGAGAGAATGGTTAGGTATAGATAAGAAGGTTGTAATTTCTGGCAGTGTGGACTCTGCTTTGAATGGACATCACTGAGTATTACAGGAAGTGTTATTTTTAGTAGTTTAGCTGAATCCTACTGTTTGTGACCTCAGGGTTTTTAACACACCGTGTCTGTCTGTCTTCTGCTTCTTCAGGTTCTTGCAAATTCATATCCATTTCTTGAGTGATGCTGTCTGTTCATTGGCCTCTGCATCCACCTTCTTTTGCCTTCAATCTTTTTCAGTATCAGTGTATTATATGATGAATCCTGTCTTAGCATCTTGTGGCCAAAGAATCTTAGCTTTAGTTTTACTATCAGACCTTCCATTGAGCAGTTCAGATTTATTTTCTTAAATCTTGCTTAATGTGGTTTTCTTGCAGTACACAAAATTCTTAAATGTTTTCTCCAACACCATAGTCCAAAAGCCTTAATTTTCCAGCTCATAACTTTATGTATATTCCAGCTCTCACAGCCATATGTTGCTATTGGGATGGCCATGGTTATATGGACCTTTGTTGATAATGTGATGTCAGATTTGACATAGCTTTTCTTCCAAAAGAATGAACATATTTTAATTTCATGACTGCAATCTTTGAGCCGAGTAAATGAAATGTGTCACTGCCTTAACTTCTTCCTCATCTATTTGCAAAGAATTAATAAGTCCACATAACATAATTTCATTATTTTTTTTTTTTTACTTTTTTTAATATTGAGCTACAAACCAGCTTTTCTGATTTCTACTTTTATTTCCATCAACAGAATGTTCAACTCTTTCTCACTTTCAACTAAAACAGGAAAGTGTAACAAAATCTAGCTGCACTCTAACATTACTAATGCATAAAAAAACTGCCATTAACAATATATACCTAAATAAACATTTTCACAAATTTATTACAGCAATCCCTAATGATGCAACTCCAGATGATGAAAATTCAAGAAAATAATAGCTCATCAGACCCACTTCAAAACCAATAAACTAGTGCCCAGTAAGAAGAGAACACCAGAATAAAAACAGTCTATATTCATATTACCATCAATAAAACAAGAGCAGTTTTCTACCATACTTATATTAAAAAAACAGTCTGAAAAAAAAAGACGAAATAAATAGGTATACATGAAACAGCTGCTAAACAACAACTTACAACATTCTCATTTAACTTACCTGGTTGCCTGGATCTCTCTGCTTATCCTTGATCTAGAAACACACAATGCATTGTTCCACCTCATTTGCTACAAATGGCTGTGGAAAGGTTTTTCTGCTGACAAGAAAACTTCTGATCCCAACCCTGTTATTTGGTGCTGCGATCCTCCGAAGTTCAAACTGAACAATACCTTAGATCTCTTCATGAGCAGGTGCAGGTCTTGGTAAGCAGAAAATCATCAAGAGGCTACACTGATAAATTTCTTTGGGGTTCCTACTGCTGCACAGCCTTCCCTGGCTTTGCATGCATTCACCAACATTATGTTAAACATCTTCCTGATCCTGAAGCTCTGTTTAATATGTGGACATGATCGACATAACAGAAGACAGGATATCTTGGGTCTGTATATTAAGCAGGCTGCAGGAGCAGTGTGTGTGTGTGTGTGTGTGTGTGTGTGTGTGTGTGTGTGTGTGTGTGATGTTGAAAGCAGCAGCACTGGCAGGTGTATATGGAAATTACAGATGATAAAGTGATCCTCTGATTATCTGAGCTACCTGCAGCCTGTAGAGTGGTATTTACTGTAGGTTTAATAGTACAGCTAAATTAGGAAGTCAGAACTGTTGTATTTTTTTTAAATAAACCAGTGTAATCTTGGACAAATAGGGACACTTGAGAGATGTGACACCTGACCATAAGAAGTAAAGTTTAAGCCAGATAATACTTTAGTAGTAAGGTTTTAAGGATGATTGCAAGGATATCCTTGAAATGAATAAGGACATGTTTGTCTCATATGACAAAAGACTTGTGGTGTTTTGCCTTGAATCTTTAGAGTCTATTATTTTCCAGGTCATTACGTTATCTCAAAGTTATGCGGATATATTCTGCTATTTTAAATGAGGCCATTATTATTCTGTTATAGAAAACAATCTCTTGAACCTCATGGTATTGGAAATTGCTAAGTTTACACGAACCTTCCATTTATTAGAAAGGCTGGTTAGTAAGTATTTTACAATACTGTTATATATGTTTCTTTCTTCTCATTGTCTTCTAGATCTGTATCAGTCCAGTTATAGATGTGGACAGCAGAGAGTTATCCCTTCTTTAGGCTGCTCAGTGACCTAGTGAATAGCAGAAATGGTGTTGTTCAATCTTGGCTGTTTTTTTTCTTCATTTCATTCACTAAATCATGAATTCTGATCAAATGCATTACACCCTAAATTGACTTAATTCTACAGTCCTTTACCAACTCACATCATGTATCTTAAGATGCCATTAGAGAGTGGTCATCAACATGAATGTGCAGGAAACCAAGCCGATGTTTAATACATATGCAAACAGCCTGGGGCAGCAAACAGGAAACTAGCGCTCCTTTTTATGAGCAGCCCAGAAATACTTTCTAGTGAAATTACTTGGTCAGAGTCACACTAAAGGCAAAGACTGAGAGAATTAGACCTTGCATTACAAGGAACAGCTCATTAATAGTTCATAGCCTTACTCATCTGCAGTATGTGCCAGACAAACTGTTATAACCCAAACACAATTCATTTCACATGTGTTTGTCTGCAAATAACAAGCTAAATTAAAACTGCATTCATAGTTAGAATGTTAATAAACTCTTTGACTTACTGCTGTCCCATTTATTCACAGTTAAATAATATTCACACCGTCAACACTGAGCAAAAAAAAAAAGGAAGCAAAGGATCTCACCCAAAGAGCCTAGGTCATGTGATAATACTCCTGTTTACTACAACAGATTTCTTCCTTTACATTCTAACTACTCTTAGAATGAAGGAACCAAGTATTTATAAGCACACACACACACACACACACACACACACACACACACACACACACACACACACACGCACACACATATGTGACCATTCGGTACATTTTATATGACTGTGTACCAATCAAATGTTTGATTGCAATCACATGAATGAGCAAATATATTGATAATGACCTAGGCATGCATCCCATATCACTGTTGTGAGAACCATATACCATGACCCATTGGACCTCCATGCTTTTCCAGCACTAAGCTAAAGAATCAGAGTCAAACATCCAAAATCAGGAACAGATTTTGAATACTGGTCTTATATAAAGAGAATGTTGCTAGCACAACAGATTTTGTAATAGCAAGCATTTTCTAAAGGGTATGAAGTCTGAATTATGCTGTTCTTTATTTGGTGACTGCGTTCCACAATGCCTTGCCAGAAAGCCTCAGATATTGTAAAGAGATTATAAATATGATTCATGCACACACACAAACACACACACACACACACACACACACACACACACACACACACACACACACACACACACACACACACATTAAAGCAACTTGTATGACATTACACCTTAGATGTTGCTTGGGACTAATTGAATGAATACATTCAGAAATAATGTCCCAGAAATTTGCAGGGAGCCAACCCAATCTGCTCCCTTAAGAACCACACAGTGCAACTTCCCATATGTCTCTTCTGTCCTCTCAACTTTGTAACTCAAGGATCAGAAACAAAGACACAAAATCAAGAATAGATTTAAATATTTTTTCTGATATAATTAGTCATTTTATAGGGTAACAACCTTTGCATAAGCAAGCATTTTTCTGAAGGATGCAAGCCTAAAACTCATATGCCTGCCATTATTTAGTGACTGCAGTGTGTGATATGTTTCTGAAAAGCCACACATTTTACAAGGAGCAGACTCAAATATCTCTCAATTACTTTGCTCAAGATATCTGGACAAAGCCAAAAATAATGAGGGCAAAAAGGAAATGCATTTTAAATATTATTTTATGCATTTGTTAACCAGGACAGTGCACTAAAGTAGGTGTCCCCTTTTTCAGGACTGACATAGACGTACTGTATGGTTAAATGACTTGCTCAAAGTCATAGAGTAGGCAAAGAGAGGTGACAGGATTCAAACTCTATATCTTTGACTACAGGAAGCAGATCATTCATATAAGTGCTAGACAACTCCAAAATCACTAAAATAATTATTAGCAGAGCAATATGTTTTGAATGGAAGTGCATTCTCTGAGCAATAAATCTATGAAATTATAATGACTGAAATTATTTATTTGACAATAAGCTTCAGAGACTTATCAAAAAAAATAGTTAACAAGGAACAGGACATAAATATAAGGGAAGGTTAATGATGTGCAGCAAAATCACAGACTGATAAAAGTTAGACTTCTCTAATTCACTTAAAATAATAATAAAAAAGTTTTTTTCATCAATGTGTATTCTCTGAACATGTGAACAAAACTATGAAATTCTAATAAATGGCCTAATTGGTAGAATGTAAATCTCAGTGATAGTTAGCACTTAGTGATTTATCAGAAAATGAAGACATGTAAAAGTCCGGCAGTTAATGCAGAGGATTATCTTATAAGCTCATTTTATAAGCTCTTTGCTCTGTCCATGTGTTACATAATCCTAAAATCTGTTACCTCCATCCTTTCTTTTTTCTCTCCTATGTTAGGCTTTCAGCAAGCATGGTTGTTACAAATGGTATTCCTTGACAAACAGTAACTTTGTTGTGATCTCTGTCCGTATTTTTCACAACAAACAGAATGCACATGTGTAAATATTGCTGATAAGAATTATTTTACTGTTTCTTTTTTTACAAAATACTACTACTATAACAATGTTTGCATTATGTATAATGTCATTATTTGTTTGTCTTAATTAAGTGGAGCTTTTCTCCCTGGGACTCCGCTGTAAATGAACTTCGTCCAGTCGGACTATCCCGGTTATCAAATGTAAAATAAATAAATACATAATAAGATTAATGCTCTAAGCTCTTAGAGGTCTGTGTACTGTAGCCAAGGGTGCAAGTTTTGGTTAGTCTTACCTCCATTTAGCTATAGGATGGCTGTGAGCAAGTCACTTAACAAGTCCTGTACCTGGTTTAAAAAATAGGAAATCAAAAAGATACAGCATATGTTTGAGGCAAAGCACTCATGACCAGTTTCTAGTTAGTAAGAGCTAAGTTGGATCATTGCAAATCGTGGTCTAGGCAGGGAAATTGGTGAGGTTCCCCCTCCCCAGTTTACTAATATCCCATTACATGATGGTCTCTCCACAGTTACCATAACAATCTGTTCAAACTTTCCAGTGTGCAGTTTTTTTTTCCTTTTTATGTTTACAATGACCAAAAAG
Organism: Protopterus annectens; assembly: GCF_019279795.1. Taxonomy (NCBI): domain Eukaryota; kingdom Metazoa; phylum Chordata; order Ceratodontiformes; family Protopteridae; genus Protopterus; species Protopterus annectens. The sequence continues at coordinate 1,387,554,081 of NC_056731.1, forward strand.
ATTTGTATTTATTTTAAACTTTTATTAAGAAATATACAGCAACAGCAGTGACAATCATTTTATGAAGGAAACAGCCTCAATTTGAAAATAAATAACATGAACAACAGTAAACTTCTCTTCCACTTAAACTCACATTTATTGAAGATAAATATGCAAATTCATTAAACTACAACAGATGTGCTGGTATCCATAGTCAAACAACATAGAGTGAAACACTAAGAAGCACTTATCTGAATGGTGCAGGAATTCCAAATACAAAATTCTAATGTGCATGCTAGAAACTTGGAACAACCTATTGAGGATAGCTCAGAAGCACTGTCAGGTAAAGTGACTTGGTCAGACTCACACTAGGCAAACAAAGGCTAAGGAAATAAAATGTTGTACTAAATGAAATAGCTTATTAACAACCCATAGCCTTATTCAGCTGCACTAAGTGCCAAACAAACTGTTGTAGCCCAAAAAGTGCATTGCACACACTTCTGCTTGCAAAAAATCAAGTTAAAATAAAAATGCATTCATAGATATTTTATCATTATATTTGCAGATGTCCTGCTGTCTAGTTTATTCACCACCAAATAAACACACTGCTAATAGTAAAACAAACAAACAAAAATAAAACAAAGATACCAGGGATTATACCCAAAGACCACAGCTCTTATGATGAAGCCCCTGCTTACTACAGTTGATTGCTTTCTTTACACCATTTATTTATTCATATATGTTTATATATTTATTTATATATATGATAATATTTTGCTTGTATAATAGAGGTTTTGATTTGATCTAATACAGGTGTATTAATGAGTTAGATCTGTATTTTTTACATTAGTTATGCAGTTTATATTTTCTGCAATAGTTATTTAATTTCATTCCTTAGCTGGAAGTTACCTGTGTATCAATTGTCTTAGAGTTTTAGTAATACTTGCAATATTGCAATATTGTTGATTTACATGTTATGCTTGATGTTTTATACATAGGCTGTTAACAACAGTTTATATTTTATAATTTATTTTTAGTCTTGTAAGAAAGACATATTATGCAGTTAGAAAGTAGAGATGTGCCTTTAAGATAATGGCCAGGTTTGACAATTAACTTCATAATTACATGGTTAATTGAATAATAGATGGTTTTGTATTAGTATAAAAAGGAAATCTTTCATTTTAACTTTGATCTGAAGAAGCGTACGTTAATAGTACGCGAAAGTGCTCATCCTGTTCTTATCGTTTAATAAACTGCCTTGTGGATTTATGCCTTGTACCTTGACTGATTTCTCCAGCGTGGTGGGTTCTACAGTGTTTTTCCTTACTTTCTTTACACCATGTGAACTTTGAGATGCAAGACACACACACACACACACACACACACACACACACACACACACACACACACACAGACTCACGACCATCAATTGCAGCTCCTTGTATAGCTACATCCATTCAAATGTTTGCGTGTAATAAAATGAATGGACAAATACATGTCCATGAAGTATATTTCAGGTTACTGAGAACCATACAATCCAGCCCATTTATCCCTCCCTAGTTCAAGATTCATAGACAAAGGCCCAAAAACCAGGAACATATTTTAAATGTTTATCTCATGTACTTAGTGTGTTTCCTTAGTGAGCTTTTTTTTAAGGACAGAAAGTCTGAAACTTACATTCCTCTTATTATCTGGTGACTGCAATCCATGGTAATTTGCCAGGGGGACACATTTTACAAGGATCAAACTACAATAGTTCACTTCTTCTTAACTCAGGAATTCTGAATACAGTCAAAAATAATGTGTTCGTGGGTGTGTCTGTGTACATGTTCGCTACTAAATACAATTTTTAGCCAAGTAAACCTATTGGAAAAAGTGTCCCTTTTCATGATGGATAACAAAGGATTGTCTTACTCACAATCACATAGTAAGCAAATGGAGGTGATAGGATTCAAACCTTTTAGTTTTAACTTTGGCAAACAGTTTAACAGTTCAGAGATGTAAGTGCCAGACAAGATTAATTCATTCAAAAGATTTACAGAACAACAATAGGTGTTGCATGGATATGCATGATCTGAGCAATGGGTACTACAAATGTCTAATTACTGACACTGATGACTGACTGCTATCATAGATTAATAAAAAGAAATGAAGGACTGACAATTGGTGTGGATGATTAAGGCTCCAGGCTGACTTCTTTGTTAAGGTATAAGGTGTGTTTTTTTTTTTCATACCTCCACTTACCTATTGTGTGACTCTGAGTAAGTCATTTAACTGGACAGTGCTTCGGTTTAATGAACTTTATGAAAGATAATTATGATGAAATCAGTTTGACTCAATTCTGGATGTCATCTTAGGACCAGGCGTCACACATGCCCATGCATTCAATCATACACACTGCTTTCTAAAAAGCAGTTTTCCCATTCAATTACACGTCTTACACTCAAGGTTCCGCAAA